>NC_091950.1:5119301-5201801 GCF_031021105.1 Erythrolamprus reginae | reverse complement strand
ACAACAATGTCCCATTCATTGAGGCTGGTCCTCCTGGGTTACAATCCTTCCTTTATTATTTTTCACCTACTAAGTCTGATTTGGAGGGGCAACATCCTGGGATGGGCCTTTTAGCCTTAACCAATACAGTGGTACCTCTACCTCTTCTCAAGAGCCATTTTCTACTTAAGAACCTGAACCCGGAAAAAATTCCTAAAACACGATTTGAGTATTGCCCACAAGATCATATGCTGCAACATCCTACCAATCAATGACTACTTCAGTTTCAACCGCAACAACACAAGAGCACGCAACAAATTCAAACTTAATACTAACTGCTCCAAACTTGACTGTAAAAAATATGATTTCAACAATCGAGTTATCGAAGCGTGGAACTCATTACCGGACTCAATAGTGTCAACCCCTAACCCCCAACATTTCTCCCTTAGACGCTCCACGATTGACCTCTCCAGATTCCTAAGAGGCCAGTAAGAGGCGTACATAAGTGCACTGGTGTGCCTTTCGTCCCCTGTCCAATTGTCTTTCCTTTCTTTCACCTATCTTATATATTCTCTTCCTTTCATATATCCTCTCCTCTAAGTCCACTTTCTCCCTCTTTTATATTATCACATGTCTATTTTTCTTCCTATGTATTTGTGTATTGGACAAATGAATAAATAAATAAAATAAAATAAATAAATAAATTTGAGAGCGCCACGAAGGCCCAGCCAGTTTCCTTCCATTCCTCCTGGGTTTCTCTCTCTGGCACAGTCTATGGGAGGCAGCCTCGCGCCGGGTGTATGGGAGGCACGTGCTCCTCCTTGCCGCCTCAGAATCCCTCTTGTTTTTTAAAGACTTAAAGTTTTGGATATTTTTAAAATTCCCCTCACCTTCTTCCTTCAGCAGCGACTGTCCTCCTCCTCTTCTTCCTCCTCTTCCTCCCACCCAAATTCCAAGCCTTTATTTCTTTCCTAACAGGTTTGCACACATTATTTGCTTTTATATTGATTCCTATAGGAAAAATTGCTTCTACTTACAAACTTTTCTACTTAAGAACCTGGTCACGGAACGAATTAAGTTCTTAAGTAGTGATGGGCGAACCGAACCTGCACAATTCGGGTCCGTACCGAATTTTGCAGTGTTTGGTATGCCAAATACGAACCCAAAATTTTTTGAAACTTCGGGCAAAGTTCGGGGTCGCATTCGGCATTCGGAACTTTGACGTCACCGGCAGGTTGCTAAGGACGCCAAGGTGATCACTTCCTGGATTCCATGGGCAGTCTTTTCACATAAAAATAAACATGTTTAGTTTTATGTGAAAGGACCGCCCTTTACTTGCAGCGCCACTGCAGCGTCCTTTTTCATAAAAATAACAATGTTTATTTTTACGTGAAGACCTCCCTTTGAAGGAGCTGGGGAATCCCTCCCATGAAGAGATTCCGGGGGTGGAGCCTTGAACTCACTGGCAGGTTGCTAAGGACGCCAAGGTGATCACTTCCTGGATTCCATGGAATCCAGGAAGTGATCACCTTGGCGTCCTTAGCAACCTGCCTGTATACATGACATCAAAGCTCCACCCCTGGAATCTCTTGGTGGGATTCCCCGTTTGGGTTCGGTTTCGTTTCGGGTTTGGCTGAATTTTGCATAAAGTTTGTCCAAACTTGCCGAACCCGAACACCGTTGGGTTCACCCATTACTATTCTTATGTAGAGGTACCACTGTACTCAACAATGACACAAATGTGTCTGGGTAGATAGGCAGGTAGATAGGTAGGTAGGTAGATAGGAAAGGTAGGTAGGTAGTCTAGACTGAATAGAAAATAACAGAGTTGGAAAGGACATTTGAGGTCTTCTAGTCCAACCCCCTGCTCAGGCAGGAAACCCAATACAATTTCCGACAAATGATTGTCCGAACTTTTCTTTAAAACTTCCAGAGTTGGAGCACCCACAACTTCTGGTGGCAAGCTGTTCCACTGATGAGGAGAGGAGAAGTGGAGGGGAAGGGAAGAGAAGGGAAGGGAAGGAAAGAGAAGAGAAGAGAAGAGAAGAGAAGAGAAGAGAAGAGAAGAGAAGAGAAGAGAAGAGAAGAGAAGAGTCGGAAGGGAACTTGGAGGTCTTCTAATCCAACTCCCTGCTCAGACCTATACAAGGTCAAAAAATTCTTTGACCGATCTCTTCTCAAAAATGTCTAGTGTTAGAGCATTCACAACTTCTGGCGGTTGTGCAAGAGTAAGTAGGCTAAAAGAACAGGCTTGGGTGGCTTAGGTCCAGTTGAGGGCCATGTCTGTGGTTCTGTGTGCCCTCCCAACTGATGGTTGAGGATTAGCAGATGCACCTTCGGGGGTGGGGGGCTCTTCCCATCCCAGGGTTGCTTTTACTGCTCCTCGCATCCTTTCCCCGAAGGCTTCTTGGCACCTCCTCTCCTTGTGTCCCTCCGCATCCTTCTCTGCACCTTTTGCAAACACCCAACTCTAGAGACCCCGCCCCTCTCCTCTTTTCCGCCGCTTGCCCCCCTCCCCACCCCGCCGGCCCCTGCCAAGAACCCCACCGCAGGACCAAGCCGGGTTGCCCGTTCCTCTTTCAAGAACGCGAGATTTATGAGACTCCAAAGATGCTTAATAAAATATTTACAGAGTGTGGCTTTGAATAGTTGAGTTCAGTCGAGCCAACCCCTCCTGTTCCTGCTGCTGTCAGAGAGGCTGGGTGGCGGGCGGACAAATGTAAACGGAGCATTTTTTCCATTCCGCAGAACGGAGATAAATCTCCAGGCCTTTCTAAAGACCTGTTTTCCCCCTCTTTCTTTTTCTTTCTTTCTTTCTTTCTTTCTTTCTTTCTTTCTTTCTTTCTTTCTCTTTCTTTCTTTCTTTCTTTCTGTTTCTTTCTGTTTCTTTCTTTTTTGTTTCTTTACTCTTTTTTCTTTCTTTTTTCTTTCCTTTCATTCCTTTCTTTTTAATTTTTTCTTTCTTTTTTCTTTTCCTTTCTTTCTTTTTTCTTTCTTTATTTCATTCCTTCTTTCTTTCTTTCATTCCTTCTTTCTCTCTTTCTTTCTTTCTTTTTTCTTTCTTTCTTTCTTCACTCTTTTTTTCTTCCTTTTTTCTTTCCTTTCTTTCCTTTCTTTTTAATTTTTTCTTTCTTTTTTCTTTTTCTTCTTTCTTTCTTTCATTCTTTCTTTCTTTCTTTCTTTCATTCCTTCTTTCTTTCTCTCTTTCTTTCTTTTTTCTTTCTTTCTTTACTCTTTCTTTTCTTCCTTTTTTCTTTCCTTTCTTTCCTTTCTTTTTAATTTTTTTCTTTCTTTCTTTTTTCTTTTCCTTTCTTTCTTTTTTCTTTCTTTCTTTCTTATTTCTTTTTCTTTCTTTTCTTTCTTTTCTCTCTTCCTTTTCTTTGTTTTCTTTTTTCTTTTTTTCTTTCTTTCTTTTCTCTCTTCTTTCTTTTTCCTTTCCTTTCTTTTCTTTCTGCATGCGCAGAAGCAAAAAACACCCCCCCCAAAATCAATGAAATCTCACATGCACAAGGGCATGCGAGATAATTCAGCGATTTTTTTTCCACTTCTGTGCAAAAAAATCACCGAAATCTCACGCATGCACACGTCTGAGTGAGATTTTGCTTCTACGCATGTGCAGAGAGCAAAGTCTTGTGAAGGGACTCAAATGAGAGAGATTTTGCCGATTTTTTTTTTTGTTTCACATGGAAACAAAAAAAAATCACCAAAATCTCAGGTGCGGAAGGACACAACATCCATCTTCTAGAGCAGTGTTTTTCAACCTTGACCACTTGGAGAGATTTGGACTTCAACTCCCAGAATTCCCCAGCCAGCGCATGCTGGCTGGGGAATTCTGGGAGTTGAAGTCCAAATCTCTTCAAGTTGCCAAGGTTGGGAAACACTGTTCTAGAGCACTGATGGGGAAGGCTCATGTGCACACACACATGGCACCAAGTGACAAAAAAGGAACACTGCGCGAGCACTCATCTAGGCTGCGACCAGGAAGAAGAGCTACCCTGGGGGCATGTGCACATCACGACATTAATTTCCACTTTCCAGTATTGCCAGATGTGCAAGGGCCATCTTTCAGCTGTGGCGAGGGGGGGGTTTGCCCAGGTTCGCCTGGTGAACCAGTTGCGGCCCTATCTGGACCGGGAGTCACTGCTCACAGTCACTCATGCCCTCATCACCTCGAGGTTCGACTACTGTAATGCTCTCTACATGGGGCTACCTTTGAAAAGTGTTCGGAAACTCCAGATCGTGCAGAATGCAGTTGCGAGAGCAATTATGGGCTTCCCCAGGTATGCCCATGTCACACCAACACTCCGCAGTCTGCACTGCTTGCCGATCAGTTTCTGATCACAATTCAAAGTGTTGGTTATGACCTATAAAGCCCTTCATGGCACCGGACCAGAATATCTCTGAGACTGCCATCTGCCGCATGAATCCCAGCGACCAGTTAGGTCCCACAGAGTGGATCTTGTCCGGGTCCCGTCAACCAAACAATGTCGTCTGGCGGGACCCAGGGGAAGAGCCTTCTCTATGGTGGCCCCGACCCTCTGGAACCAACTCCCTCCAGAGATTAGGATTGCCCCCACCCTCCTTGCCTTTCGTAAACTTCTTAAGACCGACCTCTGGCATCAGGCATGGGGGAACTGAGATGTCTCCTCCAGGCCAATACAGTTTATACATGGTATGTTTATCTGTATGTTTTTTAATTATGGGTTTTTTAGTTTTTAAATATTAGATTTGTATTTTATATTGTGTTTTACTATTGCTGTGAGCCACCCCGAGTCTACGGAGAGGGGCGGCTTACAAATTTAATAAATGAATGAATGAATAAATAAATAAATAAATAAATAAATAATTGTGTGGCACTTGTGCACCAGAAACTCAGAAAAGGAACCGGAGAAGCTGTGCATGCCAGGCTCCATGGGTCCATGTGACACTTTGGGCACGCATGCCCGACCATTCACCATCACGGTTCTAGAGTCTGCAAGGCGATAAAAGGCAGGTTTATGTTAGAACACAGTCCAGGGAACAAATGGGTTAAATAAGAAAGTAGCATATTATAATAATAATAATAATAATAATAATAATAATAATAATAATAATAATAACCGAGTTGGAAGGGACGTTAGAGGTCTTCTAGTCCAACCCCCTGCTTAGGCAGGAAACCCTACACTACTTCAGACAGATGGTTATCCAACATCTTGGGGCATTCACAACTTCTGGAGGCAACTTCTGTTCCACTGATTAATTGTTCTAACCATCAGGAAATTTATCCTTAGTTCCAAGTTGCTTCTCTCCTTGTTTAGATTCTACCCATTGTTCTACCCTCAGGTGCTTTGGAGAATAGATTGACTCCTTCTGTGTGGCAACCCCTGAGATATTGGAAGGCTGCTATCATGTCTCCCCTGGTCCTTCTTTTCATTAAACTAGACATATCCATAGTTCCTGCAACCCTTCTTCCTATGTTTTAGCCTCCAGTCCCCTAATCACCTTTGTAGCCCTTCTCTGATCTTTTTCTAGAGTCTCAACATCCTTTTTACATTGTGGCGGCCAAAACTGAATGCAATATTCCAAGTGTGGTCTTATGTTGGTTTCAACATCAGAAAAACAAAAAACTGGTGGTTTCACGCAGCCATGACCTCTCCTTTGCTGGAGATGGCCGTTGGGAAGCCTACTAGCCAGACTTTTGCCCTAGACAAGGGGTTGGACTAACTGACCTCCCAGAGCCCTCCGAACTGCAGAAACGTCCAAACCCATCTCTTGGATTCTCAAGCAAGATCTCAGCTTTTAATTCCCTCTAACGACCAATCTCTCTTTCTTGGTTTTGTGCCAGGACGGAACAGATTTACGGATGTATTTTTAAATGGTTTTACTACGGTGCAAAGTTAAGGATTGATTTTAGCCTGCAGTTCGAAAATATCCTGTCTCCGGTCTGCAGCAAGTGACGGCTTGCAACACCCCTCCAGCAGGAAGGTTGTGTTAGTTGTGCCACAAAGGGGGAATCCGCACAAAAGACCTCCTGTTTTTGTTAAGTGGTTCTTTTTCGTGAATTGCTTCTCCCCACCTGCTTTGGATATTCACCACACTACTCGTTGTTGTTGTTTTAAAGGCATTTTACTCACGACGGTTTTAACTTTTTGAACGCACAGTGCTTTTTCTGTTCAGAAGGAAATGGTAAAAAAATAATTAAAAAAGCAAGAAGCAAAAGTCAAGTGAATTTTGGTACCATTTTTGTGCAATAAATTAAAACAAAACAATCAAAACAAAAAAAAAAGCCCACAAGGAAAAGCCGGAAATTAAAATAGAACAGTCCCGGAGAGCTCCAAATACACTTTGGACCCTGGCTAAATAAATATATCATAAGTTAAACGTTGAATAAATAGAGTTCATCTATATATAATAAAATACAAAGATTATCGCATCAACTTCTTAAGCCAAACTCCATGAGAAAATTTAGGGCAGCCCACGGACAAAACGAGAGCTCTGGATCGGTGGAATAAAACTAAGGGACAGCTGTCAATTTTGCAAGGTTGAGGGGAAGTTTAACATACTGTATTTTTCAAAGTATACGATGTACATTTTTCCTCCTAAAAGAGGCTGATAATTTGACTGTATCTGATACTCTGAATGTAGCTTTTTTCAAAGCTTTTTTTCTAGCCCTAACCAGGTGCTAACAATCTTCCCAGCTCTTACCTTGCAGGCTCTTTCATTGTTACTCTCTGCAAAGAATGTTTTCCAAGGCCTAAGACTTTGCAAGTTTTTTTTCATTGCTCCAACTTGCTCTGAATAAGTTTTTTTCCAGCCCTGACCAGGTGCTAACAATGTTCCCAGATCTTAGCAGCTTGCAAGCTATTTGACTGTAACTCTCTGCAAAGAATATTTTCCAAGTGTGATATATTAGTGTGACTTTTTCATCTGCTGCCTCAAAGAGAAGTTTGGGGTCTGGAGATGGGGATAGAGGTGGAGGCGGATGGCAATGAGGAAGCTGCATCTTTATTATGCTGATAAACGGGAACTACTAAAATGTTGGGAGGACTTGTCTCAAATCCAAATCTTGTGAGGATCAAATAAAGGGGGGGGATGTTTGAGCTTGCAGAGAAGAAGGGGGTTATGAGGGTGTCCTCAAAACCCTAAAGGGCTGGCAGCTTACAAAGAGTTCAGACTTCTCGGAGGTGAGAATAGAATGAATGGGATTACATTTCAAGGATGTAAATATGGATTGAACTGGTGTTTCTCAACCTTGAACCCTTGAAGATGGGTGGATGTCAACTCCCAGAATTTCCCAGCCAGGTCATCTTCCAGAGCTGAAGGTTAGGAAACACCGCTTTAGATAATTAGGAATTTGTTGGGTTAGGCTCAGCATATTTCCCAGAGCTTTTCAGAGACTGGAAAGACTCTGGGGAGTGGAATTGATGACGTCAGAGGTTCCATCCAACCCCTCTGTGATCCTTTGCTCTGTGACTTTCATCTCAGCAATGGAGAAGGAGTCACTTGCAGTCACTGGCTGCCGATCAGTTTCCGGTCACAATTCAAAGTGTTGGTTATGACCTATAAAGCCCTATATGGCATCAGACCAGAATAGCTCTGGGACCGCCTGCTGCCGCATGAATCCCAGCGACCGATAAGGTCCCACAGAGTTGGCCTTCTCCAGGTCCCGTCGACGAAACAATGCCGCTTGGCGGGACCAAGGGGAAGAGCCTTCTCTCTAGTGGCCCCGGCCCTCTGGAATCAGCTCCCCCCCGGAGAATAGGACTTCCCCCACCCTCCTTGCCTTTCGCAAACTCCTAAAAACCCACCTCTGCCGGCGGGCATGGGGAAATTGATTCCCCGGGCCCGTTTCATTTTATGTATGGTTTGTTTGGGATGCATGACTGTTTTTTATAATAAGGGTTTTAAATTGTTTTTTAACCATTAGATTTGTACTATGTATTGTTTTTTAAGCCGCTCTGGGTCTAAGGAGAGGGGCGGCATACAAATCTAACAAATAAATAAATAATTTAATTTGATTGATTTTATTTTATTGGATTTGTATGTCGCCCCTTTCCATAGACTCGGGGCGGCTAACAACAGTAGTAAAACAGCATATAACAATCCAATATTAAAACAGTTAAAAACCCTTATTGTAAAACCAAACATACATACAGACATACCATGCATAAAATTGTAAAGGCCTAGGGGGAAAGAGTATCTCAGTTCCCCCATGCCTGGCGGCAGAGGTGGGTTTTAAGAAGCTTACGAAAGGCAAGGAGGGTGGGAGCAATTCTAATCTCTGGGGGGAGTTGGTTCCAGAGGGTCGGGGCCGCCACAGAGAAGGCTCTTCCCTTGGGTCCCGCCAAGCGAAATAAAATAAAACACCCATGGCTGAAGGATTGTGTTCCCTCCGTAAGGGTAGGCAAGGCAATCGGCAAACAAACTGCCCGTAATCATCCAAACCAGTAGTGGGTTCCTGCTGCTATGGCTAAATGCGCACAGCTCTGCAAATCTGGCGCGGAAGCATGGCTTCGAGTGCAACTTTGCTTCCTGCACCTGTGCAGGTAGAAAATTTTCACCCAGGGACGCACATGCGTGCGTATTTCGATGAGTTTTTTTGATCCCATGCATGCTTCCGTGCAAAACATCTCGGCAAAACATGTGCACACATGCGTCCCCATGTGAGATTTTGCTACCTGCACAGGTACAGGAAACAAAATTGTGCTCAAACCCGCACTCATGGGGCAGAGCCACAGAGCTGCGCGCAATTAGCCGTACCAGCAGGAACCCCCTACGGATCCAAGCCCTCTGGGATGCTGAAGCTCCAGTCCTCCTTAATCTACAACCTGCCCTTTAAAAACCAACTAGGGTACTGGTCCTTAGGATTTCTTTGCGCCATAAGGATTTTGGGAACAGCTGCCTCCTATTAAGCCCACTTAACTGGCTTCATCTAATGCAGGATCTTTGCCAGGAGTGTCTTTAAGGCAGCAGGCCTTAAAGATTGAACCTGGGGCCTTCTGCCGTTCCCCAACAGGTGTCTTGTGTCTGATCCACACACCGATTTTTTTGCCTCTTAAATTCAGCTCTGCAACGTGTGCAGAGCCTCGCTTGAAACTGACCCCATTAAGAAGTTGATGAAATGCCAAATATATACATATATATATATATAATTCTGACACAGTCCTGTTGATCGCGGACCCTATACATTAACATGGCATTACGATCCTCGTCTGACGACGGAAGGGAAGGATTCCGCAACCTGTCAGCCTCTTTTCCTGCAAGTCTTTTTTAAAGAAATGAATTCTTGGCCCTGCCAGAGAGGAATTGAGGCCCCCGAATGGAATCATTTAACAGAGGACCTCCCAGCCCGTGCAGACTCTCAGTGGTTGCTCCCAAGATGTTAGAAGACACAATCTGTCGAAAATCACAGATGGGATCCTTTCCTCATGCACGGAAATCTAAGAACGAGCTAGGTGCCCTCGTTTTTTTTCTCCCCAACCACACAAGGGTAGTCCTGAGAATACATGTGGGTCAAGACTCAAAAGAATGACCTCCTGTCCAGTGACACATCACCCCTCTGGTCAGAAAGTGGAAATTATTAGAGGAGGTCCCAAATATAGGCATCTCTGCTCCCCGGCTACTCGGCGTATGCTACCAAAGATACCGTTTCTTCAGCCGTGAGTCCTTTGGCCCTCTGCCTCCATCACCATCCTTGAGGTAGACCTTCCAAGCAGTTGTCCGTGTCCGGTCCTCTCTCGTCTGCTCTCCTTCGCTTTCCTACTTGGAGGTGCCCCCTGGCTGGTACCCCATGGGTGAAGCCAAGGGAGAATGGAGACTCTCTTCCTTCTTCGTTGGCGTTTTTCATCCTCCTGGTCACACGCAGCCGCATTCCTTGGCCGACACCTCGTTCACAGTGTAGTATCGGTCCGCCGTGTCCAAGAACGAGACGTCGCCTTCGTACGACAGCGGTCGGCAGCACGGACGAGCTCGCACCTTCTCCTTCCGGATCTTCCTGATGCTCCGCACATGTTTCAGGGAGAGGTCGTAGTTACGCACCGCCGCGTCGCAGGTCCCGCTGCAGTACCGGAAGAGGACCGTCTCGTCCGAGTTGTAGCCCAAGCCTAGCTCGCTGACGGTCACCTCCAGCTCCTTGAGGGAGCAGGGTTTGTGGCGGGCCTTGGCGCGCTTCATCCGGTTGCCGGCTTTGGCGAAGAGGGGCAGCTCGTGTCCTCCCGAGTTCATGGACTGGCTGTAGCGCTCGATCAGGGTGGAAATCAGCTGGTGGATCTCTCCCTCCGTGTAGCTCTCAAACAAAGTGCTGTCTGTAATCAGAAGAGGAAGAGAGGTCAGCAAGGGGAGAGAAACGGGCAGGAAAAGACCTCGTGGTCTAATGATTTTGAGCAATAGCGCGTAGACTTATATCACCACTTCACAACCTTTACAGCAGAGTCAGCCTTTTGCACCCAACCACACGGGTCCCCCTTTTACCAACCTTGGAAGGAGGGTAGGCTGAGTCAACTTTGAGCTGGTCAGGACCGAACTTGTTGGCAGTCGGCAAAGTTGGCCTGCACTACAGCATTCTGACCACTGGGCCACCATACCACTCCATCCCCTCCTCTCCTTCCTTCCTTCCTTCCGTCCTTCCTCCCTCCCTCCCTTCCTTCCTCCCCTCTCCTCTCTTCTCCTTCCTTCCCTCCCTCTCTCTCCTGCCTTTCCTTCCTTCTTCCTCCCATCTCTTTCTCCTCTCCTTCCTTCCCTCTCTCCTCTCCTTCCTTCTTTCCTCCCTCCCTCCCTCCCTCCCCTCCTTCTTTCTTTCTTTCCTTCTTTTCTTCCTTCCTTCCTCCTCTCTTTGCCTCTCTTTCCCTCACTCCTCTCCTCTCCTTCTTTCTTTCCTTCCTTTCTTTCCTTCCTTTCCTCTCTCCCTCCTCTCCTCCTTCCTTCCTTCCCTCTCTCCTCCCTTCTTTCCTCCCTCCCTCCCTCCTATCATTTCTTTCTTTCCATCTTTTCTTCCTTCTTCCCCTCTGCCTCTTTTCCGTTCCCCTCCCCGCTCCTTCCTGCCTTCCTTCCTCTTTTCCTCGCTCCTTTCCTCTCCCTCTTTCTTTCTTTCCTTCCTTTCTTTCCCTCCCTTCCGCTCTTCCTGTCCTCTCTCTTCTCCTCTCCTTCCTTCTTTCCCCCCTCCCTTCTCTCATTTCTTTCTTTCCTTCCTTCCTCTTCTCCCTTCTCCTTTCTTCCCTCCTTCCCTCCTTCCCTCCCTCTCTCCCTTCCTCCCTCCCTCTCTCCTCTCTCTCCTCTCCTTCCTTTATTTAATTTTAATTAATTAATTTATTTTAATTTATATGCCACCCAACTCCAAAAGGACTCTGGTCAGCTTCCCTCCCTCCTTCCTTCCTTCCCTCTCTCCTTCCTCCCTTCCTTCACACATATACTGCTTCAAAGTGCTTTACCTCCTTTCTCTAAATGCTTTACCGAGTCAGCCTCTTGCCCCCAGTAATCTGGATCCTCCTTTCACCAAACTCAGAAGAATGTAAGGCTGAGTCAACCTTGAGACTCAAACTGTTGGCAGCCGACAGTCAGAAGAATTGCCTCTTAACCACAGTTCTGTTTGCCTTATTAATTCAATTGTGTTTTATAATAATAATAATAATAATAATAATAATAATAATAATAATAATAATAATAAAACAATCGATCACATACTCAGCTGCTGCAAAAAGATCACACAGACTGACTACAAGCATAGACATGATGCTGTGGCACAGATGATACACTGGAACTTGTGCCGGAACTACCATTTACCAGTGACAAAGAACTGGTGGGATCATAAGCCCAAAAAAGTGGTCGAAAATGAGGGACTTCCGACTTCAGACTGACCGAATTCTGAAACATAACAAACCAGACATCCTGATTGTGGAGAAAAAGAAAGTATGGATCCTTGACATCGCAATCCCAGGAGACAGCAGAATTGAGGAGAAGCAGCTAGAGAAATTAGTGAAATACGAAGATCTAAAAATCGAGCTGCAACGACTCTGGCATAAGCCAGTGAAGGTGGTCCCAGTGGTACTTGGCACTCTGGGCGCAGTGCCAAAGGATCTCAGCGGACATTTGAAAACCATCAGAATTGATAAAATCTCCATCTGTCAATTGCAAAAGGCCGCTTTACTGGGATCGGCAAACATAATTCGCCGCTACACCACGCAGTCCTAGGTGCTTGGGAAGCGCCGACTGGTGATGAAATACGAAATCCAGCATAGTGATCTCGTTTGCTGTGTTGTACTGACATAATAATAATAATAATAATAATAATAATAATAATAATAATAATAATAATAATAATAATAATAATAAATATAATCTCTCACTACTGACTAGAGCCTACAAAACCTATGCCAGACCCATTCTCGAATACAGCTCATCTGTCTGGAACCCACACCACATCTCAGACATCAACACTCTCGAAAACGTCCAAAGGTACTTCACCAAAAGAGCCCTTCACTCCTCCACTCGAAACAGAATACCTTACGAAAATAGACTAACTATCCTGGATCTTGAAAGCTTAGAACTGCGACGCCTAAAACACGATTTAAGTATTGCCCACAAGATCATATGCTGCAACGTCCTTCCGGTCAACGACTTCTTCAGCTTCAACAGCAACAACACAAGAGCACGCAACAGATTCAAACTTAACATCAACCGCTCCAAACTTGACTGTAAAAAATATGACTTTAACAATCGAGTTGTCGAAGTGTGGAACTCATTGCCAGACTCATTGGTGTCAGCCCCCAGCCCCCAACATTTCTCCCTAACACTCTCCACGATTGACCTCTCCAGGTTCCTAAGAGGCCAGTAAGGGGCGTACATAAGTGCACTGATGTGCCTATCGTCCCCTGTCCAATCTTCTTTTCTTATCTCATATATCATACATTTTCTCTCCTTTCCTCCTACTTCTCTTCTTTCTTACTTTCTATCATTATATATATTACTTAATGTCTATTCTCTTTCATATGTATTGTATATTGGACAAAGAATAAATAAATAAATAAATATTATTATTATTATTATTATTATTATTATTATTATTATTATTATTATTATTTATTACTATTATTATTAAAATTTACAAGCTGATGGACATGTGTTTATCCTAAACACGATGAAGCATGTGAATGTTTGCTCCGCCTTTGTCCCGCCAACTGTTGGCATAAGGTGAGATCTGAAGGCAGATGAGAAGTTTGACTTAGTGCCAAGGTTTTGTTGCCTTTAACATTTTATAGTTGTATAAATGCTTAGTTTTATAGTTGCAATATGGCTTTTACAGTGCTTCAACTTTTCAATGGGAGCCAGAGAAGCTTCTAAAGGCGGGTGGCTGTGTTAATGTTTTAAACGAATAAATAGATCCTAATCTATTTATTACTTAAGCCTAAAAATATTCATTTGTGCCTCAGGAAGGAAAGGAAAGAATCATGATGATAAATAGGCTTTGACTTACAAGTTCTCTTTTAGTGGACATTCAAACAACAACGGCCCAACAAAAGTGATTTATGGCTGTTCTTCACGTTTATGACCATTGCGTCATCTCCCATGATTCACGGGATCCAAATACAGTGGTACCTCGTCTTACGAATGCCTCTTCTAACGAACTTTTCGAGATACGAACCCGCTGTTTAAGATTTTTTTTTTTGCCTTTTCTTCCGAACTATTTTCACCTTACGAACCCAAGCCGCTGCTGCTGGGATGCCCTGGCTCCAGACTTCCGTTGCCAGGGTTGGTGTGAAGGAAGCAAGGAGAACGGAGTGCTTGGCGAGGCAATGAAAGAGTGTGTTTGAAGAAAGAAAAGGGAGGGGCGGCTTGGAGAGAGCGAAAGATTATTCGCTTTTACATTGATTCCAATGGGAAACATTTATTTATTTATTTATTCATAGAAACACAGAAACATAGAAGTCTGACGGCAGAAAAAGACCTCATGGTCCATCTAGTCTGCCCTTATACTATTTCCTGTATTTTATCTTACAATGGATATATGTTTATCCAAGGTATGTTTAAATTCAGTTCCTGTGGATTTACCAACCACGTCTGCTGGAAGTTTGTTCCAAGGATCTACTATTCTTTCAGTGAAATAATATTTTCTCATGTTGCTTTTGATCTTTCCCCCAACTAACTTCAGATTGTGTCCCCTTGTTCTTGTGTTCACTTTCCTATTAAAAACACTTCCCTCCTGGACCTTATTTAACCCTTTAACATATTTAAATGTTTTGATCATGTCCCCCCTTTTCCTTCTGTCCTCCAGACTCTACACATTGAGTTCATTAAGTCTTTCCTGATACGTTTTATGCTTAAGACCTTCCACCATTCTTGTAGCCCATCTTTGGACCCCTTCAATTTTGTCAATATCTTTTTGTACGTGAGGTCTCCAGAACTGAAGATTTATTCGATTTTTTATGCCGCCCTTCTCCTTAGACTCGGGGGGGCTTACAACATGTTAGCAATAGCACTTTTTAAAAAACAGAGCCAGCCTATTGCCCCCACAATCCGGGTCCTCATTTTACCCACCTCGGAAGGATGGAAGGCTGAGTCAACCTTGAGCCGGTGATGAGATTTGAACCACTGACCTTCAGAAACATTGTTTCATCTTACGAACTTTTCTACATACAAACCTCGTCACGGAACGAATTATGTTTGTAAGACGAGGTACCACTGTATCGGCCACTGACTCATAATTACAATGGCTGCAGAGTTCACGGGGATGGAGGTGTCATGGATTAGCTCAATCCTAGGTGATATTCCATTATGTTCCCATATAAGGTAAAAGTACGTTTGTTAAACAGCAGTGAATGCTGGGTCGTAGGGAGTAAACCGCAACCTGATTGGGCCAGAGCATTATAAAATGCAAAGCTCCTTTACAATGGGTGTGGTGTGGTGTTTTAGGTAGTAGTTGGCTGGCTGAAACAGTTTGAGTGTGAGTTAAGTATTGAGTTAGAGCTGTGGAGTTGATACAGAGAAACCTGGATTGGTTTAGTATCTACATGTAAGTAAGCTTTACTGCATATAGTGAAAGCAAAGTTTGTTCCTATAAATAGAAGACTAAGATGAGGTAGAGATGGATGAGATGACGAGTGATATCAAGGGAACAAAAGACAACAAAAACAACAAGATATGGGGGAAATGGTACAAATGGATCCAAAATAGAAATGAGACAGAAGGACATTAAATATTAGAATACAGAACAACTACAATGTATGATAAAGAGAAATGCAAATAGAAATGTTCAGACTAACTGACAAATGTACCAGGGTGATTCCACACAAAAAACATGTAACCCTTCCCTGGTACAGAGCTGAAGGGACTGGATACTGTAGCCTAGAGGTGGATTCTCTGCTTTACAAGGCAAAGGTTGCAAGTTCAAGTCCCAGTGAGGGTATGGCTAGCTGATGAGGTCAAAATAAGACCGAAATAGATCTATCCTAGTCTCCCTTAATTTTCAAATTCAGCAAAAACATGTGACATATATATATATATGTCCATATTTACAGCAGCACGAAGCTTAAAACTGCAGCCTGATGATGGTGAATGTGATTTCACCGAAACGTCGCATAGACACTCAAAATATTACACGGGGCAAAACCCGAACTCAGAACAATCTACATATATATATATATATGTGTGTGTGTCAAATGTTTTTTTAGCTGTATATATATATATAAGCACAAATCTTTTTCATACTGAAGTGATTATATTTTGTAGTGAAGTGTAAATGTAAACACAATGTACTTGAAATGGGATATGATCTGTAAAAGACCATGGATATATTTTTTCTTTTATGTTGTTGAAAATCATAAATATTTTTTTAAAAAAACAAGAAGACTAAGACAGAAGATACTTTGACTGCACTGAAAAGTAAAACTGTTTACTACTGGTTTTTTTATATAGAACGCTGGTGAGACCACATTTGGAACACTGTGTTCAGTTCTGGAGACCTCACCTACAAAAAGATATTGACAAAATTGAACAGGTCCAAAGACGGGCTACAAGAATGGTGGAAGGTCTTAAGCATAAAACGTATCAGGAAAGACTTCACGAACTCAATCTGTATAGTCTGGAGGACAGAAGGGAAAGGGGGGACATGATCGAAACATTTAAATATGTCAAAGGGTTAAATAAGGTTCAGGAGGGAAGTGTTTTTAATAGGAAAGTGAATACAAGAACAAGGGGACACAATCTGAAGTTAGTTGGGGGAAAGATCAAAAGCAACATGAGAAAATATTATTTGACTGAAAGAGTAGTAGATCCTGGGAACAAACTTCCAGCAGACGTGGATGATAAATCCACAGTAACTTAATTTAAACATGCCTGGGATAAACATAGATCCATCTTAAGATAAAATACAAAACAATAGCATAAGGGCAGATTAGATGGACCATGAGGTCTTTTTCTGCCGTCAGTCTTCTATTATTATTATTATTATTATTATTATTATTTATTCGATTTGTATGCCGCCCCTCTCCGAAGACTCGGGGCGGCTCACAACATGTAACAACAAATCATAAATAATCCAACAGTTTTTAAAATGTTTAAAGATTTAAAAGACCCCATATACTAACAGACATACACACACGCATACCATATATAAATTAAACATGCCCAGGGGGAGATGTTTCAATTCCCCCATGCCTGACGACAAAGGTGGGTTTTAAGGAGTTTACGGAAGGCAGGAAGAGTAGGGGCAATCCTAATCTCCGGGGGGAGTTGGTTCCATAGGGCCGGTGCCGCCACAGAGAAGGCTCTTCCCCTGGGGCCCGCCAACCGACATTGTTTAGTTGACGGGACCCGGAGAAGGCCCACTCTGTGGGACCTAATCGGTCGCTGGGATTCGTGCGGCAGTAGGCGGTCTCGGAGATATTCTGGTCCAGTGCCATGAAGGGCTTTAAAGGTCATAACCAACACTTTGAATTGTGACCGGAAATTGATCGGCAGCCAATGCAAACTGCGGAGTGATGGAGAAACATGGGCATACCTAGGTAAGCCCATGACTGCTCTCGCAGCTGCATTCTGCACGATCTGAAGTTTCCGAACACTTTTCAAAGGTAGCCCCATGTTTCTATGTTTCTACGTGTCTTTGTTATTTATCTGAACTAGTTCCTGATTTGCTACACTATAGATTCTGGTATCTAGCCACGTCATATCCAGCTGCTGCGTATTTCAATATATCCAAACAGGAGGGTGTCGCGCGATCCCCTTTTCTGACCGTCTGACAAACCACATTTGTAGAGGAAGTCTGATTCACTTAATGACCATGTCACTCAGTTCACAACAGGCAGGGACACCCTCAACAGATGTGGCAAGAAAGATTGTAAAGTAAAACAAAACTCGCTTAACAACTGAATTCCTTGGCAAGGTCGATTTTGGGTCATGGTTTTAAGTCAAGGACTATCTGTATCAATGAAGCTGGGACAAAATGCATTACATGTATGCAGCAGAGGTAGGTTCCTCCAGTTCAGACCGATTCACCTGAACTTTGATGATGTCACAATTGATGATGTCACAATGATGTCACAGAACCGGTTCTGTCAGTGCCAATCCGTGGATGCCGCCATCTTTTTTGGGGAATTTTGGGGGGATTTTTTAAAGAAAATATTTTTTTGGGGGGGGGAGAGATTTTTTCAGGAAGCTTCCCTGAACCCTCCGGAGTGCCAAAAACAGCACAACGGCAAACTGGGAGTGCAATTTTCTGAACTTCCGGTTTGTCCGTGGGGGGATTTTTTTGCCTCGGGGCTTCAGGGAAGCTTCCATGAAGCATCCGGAGGGCGAAATAGCCTTTCTGAAGCCTAAAAATCAGGTGGCCAGCACGTTCATACATGCTGAAGCTGACACGGGGCAAAGTCTCGGGTGGTCTCCAATATGGCTCCACGTGGCACCTCATGTGGCCCTATATGATTTCTGACAAGTGGTTGTCCAATCTGAAACCCTCCAATGATGAAGCTCCCACAACTTCTGAAGGCAAGTCATCCCACTGACTAATTGTTCTCACTGTCAGGAAATTTCTCCTTAGTTCCAGGTTGCTTCTCTCCTTGTTTAGTTTCCACCCATTGCTTCATTCATTCATTCATTCATTCATTCTGTTAGTACAGGGTACATGGTTGTTAGGGATTGCCATTGTAAACTGCATATTGTACACTTGTACCAAACTTGTACTTAAAGAGTTAATGTGCACTCAAAGAGTTAACTTGTACTTGAAGAGTTAATATTCAAGGCTGTTTCGTCACTTCCTCATTGAAGCTATAAAAGCTCATTATTCTGCTCAGCCACTTCCTTTACTTTTGCCTGAGATGGGGGAGTCCTGTTTAAGCTTCGTGCTTGTATAAGCTTCGTGCTTATTATCTATATTGTGTTTTGCTTTGTGTTTCTAATCTTGTAATTGCTCAGTGCTTATTATCCTGTATTTGCTTCGTGCTTATTCTGGATTGTTTATATTTTGTTTATATGCAAATAATACTTATTTAACTAAGTCTGTGTCTTGGCTTCATCACACATCCACGCTCTGTTAAAATTCACTGCTCGGTGTTGTCGAAGGTTTCATAGCCTAGCTAAACCGAGACAAGCCAACACATTCATTCATTCATTCATTCATTCATTCATTCATTCATTCATTCATTCATTCATTCATTTATTAGAAGTGAAAGGGACCTTGAAGGTCATCGTCCAACCCGCTGCTTAAGCAGGAAATCCTACAGCACCCCAGCCAAATGACAGTCCAATCTCCTCTTGAAAACATCCAACGTTGGGGAGTTCACAACCTCCGCTGGCAGGCCGTTCCACTGGTTGATCGTTCTGACTATCATGAAGTTCTTCCTTATTTCTAGGTTGATTCTCTCCTTGGTCAGCTTCCAACCGTTGTTCCTCGTCTGGCCCTCTGCCCTGGAAAACAGCGTGACCCCCTCCTCTCTGTGACAATCCCTCAAGTACCTGTAGACTACTATCATGTCCCCCCTGTTCTTGTTCTACCCTCGGGTGCTTGGGAGAATAGGTTGACTCCTTCTTCTTTGTGGCAACCCCTGAGATACTGGAAGGCTGCTATCATGTCTATCCTGGTCCTTCTTTCCATTCAACTAGCCATGCCCAGTTCCTGCAACCGTTCTTTGTATATTTTAGGCTCAAGACCCCTGATCATCTTTGTTGCTCTTCTCTGCACTCTTTCTACAGTCGCCACATCTTTTTTTAATATCGTGCCAGCCAAAAGTGGATGCAGTTTTTATTTATTTATTTATTTTATTTATTTATTTATTGGATTTGTATGCCACCCCTCTCTGTAGACTCGGGGCAGCTAACAACAGTGACAAAAAACAGAATGTAAAAATCCAATATTACAACATTTAAAAACTATTGTTATAAAACCAATCATGCATACAAACATACCATGCATAAATTGAAGAAGCCTAGGGAGAAATATAATAATAATAATAATTTAATAATAATAATAATAATAATAATAATTTATTAGATTTGTATGCCGCCCCTCTCCGAAGACTCGGGGCGGCTCACAACAAGTGATAAAACAATATTGTACAGGCACAAATCTAATATTAAGAAAAAACTAAAAACCCTATCAATTTAAAAAAACAAACAACACATACATACCAAACATAAATTATAATAAGCCTGGGGGAAAGTTGTCTCAAATCCCCCATGCCTGGCGGTATAGATGGGTCTTAAGTAGTTTACGGAAGATAAGGAGGGTGGGAGCAGTTCTAATCTCCGGGGGGAGTTGATTCCAGAGGGCCGGGGCCGCCACAGAGAAGGCTCTTCCCCTGGGGCCCGCCAGATGACATTGTTTAGTCGAAGGGACCCAGAGAAGGCCGACTCTGTGGGACCTTATTGGCCGCTGGGATTCGTGCGGTAGTAGGCGGTTCCGGAGGTATTCTGGTCCAATGCCATGTAGGGCTTTAAATTATCTTAATTCCCCCATGCCTGACAGCAGAGGTGGGTTTTGAGGAGCTTACGAAAGGCAAGGAGGGTGGGAGCAATTCTAATCTCTGGGGGGAGTTGGTTCCAGAGGGTCGGGGCCGCCACAGAGAAGGCTCTTCCCCTGGGCCCCGCCAACCGACATTGTTTAGTTGACGGGATCCGGAGAAGGCCAACTCTGTGGGACCTAACTGGTCGCTGGGATTCGTGTGGCAGAAGGCGGTCCCTGAGATTCCAAGTGTGCTCTTACCAGGGCATTATAAAGAGGTACTAAGACTTAAGAGTGTGCCGTTGTTTTGTTCCTTGAAGTCCATAAATTGTACTGGTGCTCTGCAAAAAAAAAACCTCCTCCCCCCTCCTTCGTCTCAAGAGAAGCTGCTGCAATAAATGAGGATTCATAAGAAGCATGAATAAACATTGGACTAATCCCATTTGAAAGGCCAGCTCAGCTCGTGCCGTGAAGACAGTTACGACTCTGGAATCTGAGACAGGAAGCCAGGAATTGCTTACTCAAAGGCAAGACATCCCCTCGGACCAAATTCCCATGAAGTGAGTCAATCTGGATAATGTCAAGCAGTCAGAGATTTCTACCCAGCTTCACACACTCATGTGCCGGACACCTCATCCAGCCCAGAGTCCTGTTTCCAAGCCTTATATATCTGGGCAGCAGGTTACCATTTGTTTATTTTATATATTAATCAGATTTGTATGCCGCCCCTCCCCGCAGACTCAGGGCGGCTCACAGCAATAATAATACACAATTTAAACAAATCTAATATTTAAGTTAATTTAAAACCCCAATTTAGAAACCAATCATACATACAGACATACCATGCATACATTTTATAAGCCTAGGGGGAGGGAAAGTCTCAATTCCCCCATGCCTGACGACAGAGGTGAGTTTTAAGGAGCTTACAAAAGGCAAGGAGGGTGGGGGCAACTCTGATATCTGGGGGGAGTTGGTTCCAAAGGGTCGGGGCCGCCACAGAGAAGGCTCTTCCCCTGGGTCCCATCAAATGACATTGTTTAGTCGACGGGAACCGGAGAAGGCCAACTCTGTGGGACCTAACTGGTCGCTGGGATTCGTGCGGCAGAAGGTGGTTCCGGAGATATTCTGGTCCGGTACCATGAAGGGCATTAGTTCTCAACTAAGAAACATAGAAACATGGAAGTCTGACGTCAGAAAAAACCTCATGATCCATCTAGTCTGCCCTTATACTATTTTCTGTATTCTATCTTAGGATGTGTTGTGGTTAGCTCTGGCCCAGCTCCTGCCCCAAGGACTGTGGATGTGAGGGAGACATCCACATGCTGCAGGCCTGTTTTGCCCCCGGTGGAATCTGCTGATGAAGGCTCCTCTGACCAAGAAGACATGAGTGACAGGGAGGAGGAGAGTGTGGCAGACAGCTCAGAAGGAGATCAATTATCTAGCTCCTCCTTGGATTCGGAACAAGAGTTAAAGATACAGCCACACATGCGGAGAGCGATGCATAGGCAACAACAACTGAGAGATTATTATCAAAGAAAATGAGGCCACCTGTGGTTGGGTGGGGCTGTGGTCATTAGTGAGGCTGCTATAAATAGCAGCCTGTGGGTTTGGCCATTGTGGAGGATTATCTGACCGTTGTGTTTCGTGACTGCTTTACTGACTTGGACCTTTTGTGTGCTGATTTTTCCCCGCTTTGAAACTAAACCAGAGCAAAGTGTGTTTCACTTTGTGAAAGAAGGACTGTGAATTGCCTCACAACTGCAAGCTAAGTATCACAGAACTGATAAGGGACTTGTACAAATTACCAGTTTGTTTGGAGATGAGTGCTCTTTGCTATACCAAAAGAGGGCTTGGTTTAAATGAATTTTCATTATAAAGAACATTGTTTTGAATTTTCAAACGTGTGTGTGTCTGAAATTTGTACCTGTGAATTTTTGGGAGGAGTGTACCAGAGAGCCCGACAGAACAGGATGGATATATGTTTATCCCAGGCATGTTTAAATTCAGTTACTGTGGATTTACCAACCACGTCTGCTGGAAGTTTGTTCCAAGGATCTACTACTCTTTCAGTCAAATAATATTTTCTCACGTTGCTTTTGATCTTTCCCCCAACTAACTTCAGATTGTGACTCTTTGTTCTTGTGTTCACTTTCCTATTAAAAACACTTCCCTCCTGGACCTTATTTAACCCTTTAACATATTTAAATGTTTTGATCATGTCCACCCTTTTCCTTCTGTCCTCCAGACTATACAGATGGAGTTCATTAAGTCTTTCCTGATACGTTTTATGCTTAAGACCTTCCACCATTCTTGTAGCCCGTCTTTGGACCCGTTCAATTTTGTCAATATCTTTTTGTAGGTGAGGTCTCCAGAACTGGACACAGTATTCCAAATGTGGTCTCACCAGCGCTCTTATACAGCGGGATCACAATCTCCCCCTTCCTGCTTGTTATACCTCTAGCCATGCAGCCAAGACAAATTTCCCATGGTGTTAGGAACTAAAGCTTCTATTCTGGTACCCTGGAACATATTTTTACAATCCAACCAAGCAGGCGTTTATAGTTGGGAGAGGGTCCCTCTGACCTTCCTGCTGATTAGCTTAATCTCTGTTGGGAGAATTGGAGCTAGATTTATGGTTGGGCATCACCACAACATGATTCGCCCACGTTTCTGCAACACTCCATGGCTTGCATTGGCTGCCAATCAGTTTCCGGTCACAATTCAAAGTGTTGGTCATGATCTTTAAAACCCTACATGGCATTGGACCAGATTACCTCCGGAACTGCACGAATCCCAGTGACCAATAAGGTCCCACAGAGTTGGCCTTCTCCGGGTCCCATTGACTAAACAATGTCATTTGGCGGGCCCCAGGGGAAGAGCCTTCTCTGGAACCAACTCCCCCCAGAGATTAGAATTGCCCCCACCCTCCCTGTCTTTTGTAAACTACTCAAGACTCACTTATGCCGCCAGGCATGGGGGAGTTAAGATATTCCTTCCCCCTAGGCCATTACAAGTTATGCATGGTATGTTTGTGTGTATGCTTGGTTTTATAATAAGGGTTTTTAGTTGTTTTATTAATTGGATTGTTACATGCTGTTTTTATCATTGTTGTTAGCCGCCCTGAGTCTACGGAGAGGGGCGGCATACAAATCCAATAAATAAATAAATAAAATGAGGCCCTGTATTAAGGGGTTGTGGCATTAGAGGGTTTAGAATCACTGGTAGGGTCTTCTGCTTGGGCGGGGTGTTGGACTAGAAGACCTCCAAGGTCCCATCCAACTCTATTCTGATTTGAATTGTTCTGTTGCACTTACAGCTTTTCAAAAGTGCTCCCCAATCCTTCAGAGTTTGATTTAATTACCTACACATATCCACCCTAATCAGCAGCTTCTGGTACAAGTCTCATTCCTTTGCAAGCGTACAATTAAATCCAAATAACGGCCCACCACAAATCGCGGGGGGGGAAAAGGCCAAATGTATCCCAGTCTTTGTTTTCTGCTCAAACAGTCGCAATTCCAGTTGATCCTTTGTTCCCGCTGTCTCGGGAGGCAGGATCTGGATTTAATTGCAAAAAAGGGTTATGCGGATTTACCCTTCCACAAAGCAGTTGATTGGACTAGATTTGGGTCTTTCCTTGCGGCAATCTTGGTGTGATTAACTGATTATCTCTGTTTGAGACGTCTGTTTCCTCTGGCGAGAAGCGCTTTCGGAAAAGTGGGTCTGCCTATTTTAATGAAAAGAAGAACTAGGGGATGACATGATAGCATCTTCCAATGTTTGAGGGGCTGCCCCAAAGAAGAGGGAGTCAACCAACCTACTGCATCAACAGGGGAATACACTCCAAGACCAGGGAAGTCTTAATACCACTCTACTATGCCCTGGTCAGACCACACCTGGACTACTGTGTTCAGTTCTGGTCACCATACTTCAAAAAAGACAATGAAACTCTGGAGAAGGTGCAGAAAAGAGCAACCAAAATGATCAGGGGTCTAGAAACCAAGACTTACGAAGAGAGACTGCGGGAACTGGGCATGGATAGCCTAGAGAAAAGGAGGGCCAGAGCAGACATGATAGCAGTCTACAGGTATACGAGGGGTTGCCACAGAGAGGGTGGGATCACTTTATTCTCCAGGGCACCGGAGGGCCGGACGAGGAACAACGTCTGGAAGCTGACCAAGGAGAAATTCAACATGGAGATAAGGAGGAACTTCCTGACGGTCAGAGCGATCAACCAGTGGAGCAACCTACCAGCGGACATTGTGAGCTCAAATACTCTGGACATTTTAAAGAGGAAATTGGACTGCCATTTGGCTGGGATGCTATAGGGTTCCTGTTTAGGCAGGGGGTTGGACTTGATGACCCGCATGGTCCCTTCCAACTCTAACAATAGATAGATAGATAGATAGATAGATAGATAGATAGATAGATAGATAGATAGATAGATAGATAGATAGATGACAAGAAACAATGAATGGAAACCAGTCAAGGAGAGAAGCAACCTAGGAGAAACTTCCTAACAGTGAGGAAAAATTAATCGGGGAAACTGACTCCACTTTTCACCAACAGCAACCAATTTTACAGTATAGATTGTGTTATGCACAAGCAGACCAGATAATCACAGTGAGGAACATCGTGAGGTAAATCTAAATGAAATACAGAACTCAGAGAAGAAAAGGGTGAGGGAAAAGGGAAACACCCTCCCACACACACACTTTCCTTTACACCCACAGCAGCCAATCATGGCATAGATTGCCTCTTGTATGGGCAGACGAGATAGTCAAAAACTCAGGAACATTGTGAGGTAAATATAAATGAAATACAGAACTCAGAGAAGAAAATGGTGAGGGAAAATGGAACACCCCCCCCCCCTTTCCTTTACACCCACAGCAGCCAATCATGGCATAGATTGCCTCTTGTATGGGCAGACAAGAGTCAAAAACTCAGGAACATTGTGAGGTACAGTAAATCTAAATGAAATACAGAACTCAGAGAAGAAAATGGTGAGGGAAAATGGAACCCCCCCCCCTTTCCTTTACACCCACAGCAGCCAATCATGGCATAGATTGCCTCTTGTATGGGCAGACGAGATAGTCAAAAACTCAGGAACATTGTGAGGTAAATCTAAACTAATACAGAGAAGAAAAAGGCTGGGATAAGGGGAACTCACCCTTTATACCCACAACAACCAGTCATAGTGTAGATTGCCTCATGCATGAGCAAACAAGATAGTCAGAAACACAGGAACATCATGAGGTAAATCAAAAGGTATACGCAGAAGAAAAAGGCGGGGAAAAGGGAAACTCTCCCTTTACACTCACAGCAACCAATCCCAACGTAGATTGTCTCATGCATAAACTCACATCTCCAACCAATCAACTACAACTGTGTGTTGTGGCCCATTGTGTACTGCTCCAGCTACTAAATTAAATAGCCTAACATAGACCAACAGTCTGATGCCAATCAGCACTTAAGAGTACATATAGTCCACAACGTATGACCAAAATTGAGCCCAAGATCTCTGTTGCTAAGTGCAATATTTGTTAAGTGAGTTTTGCCCCATTTTTCTACTTTTCTTGCCACAACTGTTAAGTGAATTGCTGCAGTTGCTAAGATAATTACACGGAAGTCAGGTGAACCTGGCTTCCCCATTGACTTTGCATGTCTGAAGGTTGTAAAAGAGGATCACATGAACTCAGGACACTGCAACCGCCATAAATACAAGCCAGTTGCCAAACATCTGAATTTGGATCACAGAACCATGGGGATGCTGTAATGATTGCAAGCGTGAAATGCGTCATAAGTCACTTTTTTCCAATGATGTTGTAACTTCGAATGGTCACTCGACAAACAGTTGTAAGTCGAGTACTCCCTGTAGAAGATCAGCTGAGATCAGGCCACCTGCAGGCCTTTGCAGTGGGCTACAACCCCTTGAAAGTGATGTCCCCCCCCATGACTGGACACACCCATTGCAGCAGAGAGGAAAAAAGAGGATCAGACATAATGACTTACACTGGGAGATCAGCGACCTGCGGCGTCCCAGCTCCCGTGGAAATCTTCTGGATCCCTGGGCCAAAGAGGGAGAGGAGGAGGCGTCGTCAGTGGTGTCAGTTCTGGAGAACAGCGACAAAGGGAAGGCAGCAGATTTGAGGCTCCAGCTGAGCATGTCTCTACAAACCAAAACGGAGAGCATGGAGCCGAAAACCATGATGCCTATGGCTGCAAACTTCCATACGTTCATCTTAGACCCAGTCAGGACATTGGAAATCTGGAAGACAGTCAAAAGCAACAGGCTTAATTCCACCTGTCCTCCCCAAGGATGCCACATCTGCAAAATCCAAGGATGTTGCACCCAGGGTCTACTTTTTCTCCATCACCACTCCACCCTGTCAAATGCAAACTCGCTTAGAGTCTGGGGTGGGGAGAACCAGCCGCCTTCCCTGGTAGAAAACGGGGCCATGTTTGCAGGACATCTGACTAAAAGGGAACTGGTTTCATTTTCCTGGGCTGTGGACCGTTTCACCCTGTTGAATGTTAGATTCTGTCATTAGCCACACCAGCATATAAACGAATAAATGCATCTTGCCCAAAGTCATTGCACATGGCTTTTGGTGGCTTGATTGCTATGGGGTTTATCAAACTACTAAAAATTATCTGGGAAAGATTTTTACCCAGGTTATGCAGTGTGTATGTGTGTGTGTGTGTGTGTGTGTGTGTTTCCAAAAAGTCACAATACAGTGGTACCACTACTTAAGAACTTAATTCGTTCCGTGACCAGGTTCTTAAGTAGAAACGTTCTTAAGTAGAAGCAATTTTTCCCATAAGAATCAATGCAAAAGCAAATAATGTGTGCAAACCCATTAGGAAAGAAATAAAAGCTCAGAATTTGGGTGGGAGGAGGAGGAAGAAGAGGAGGAGACAGTCACTGCCAAAGGAAGAAGGTGAGGTGAAGGGAATCAAAAAAATCCAAAACTTTAAAGCTTAAAAAAAAGAGGGATTCTGAGGTGGCGAGGAGGAGCACACACCTCCAATACATCCAGCATAAGGCTGCCTCCTATACATTGCCTCCCAAACACTGGCTACTGCTGCCTCTACCTGCTTCCTCTTCCTTCCCATGCTGAAGGGCCTCCCCCCTCTCGCTTGTTCTTTGTAGATGGCACCTTTCCTTTGCTGTGGTGACTCCTCGGCTGCTCAGAGCAAAGGGGGCGTTTCTTTTTTCTGGGCACTGGCAGAGGTTTATTCCCTGTCCAAGTGCCCAGAGAAAGGAAAATGCTTTGTTTGCTCTGAACTGCCAAAGCCTCCTTAAGTGCCACCGAAAGGCTCCTCTGGCAGCTCTTAAAAGCCCAAGATGTCCGGGATTAAAGGGGGAATGGCAGGAAACTGACCGGGCCTTCGTGCTGCTCTCAAATTTCCTGGGAAATTTTTCCGAGCTCAGGTTCTTAAGTAGAAAACGGTTCTTAAGAAGAGGAGGGGAAATCTTGAACACCCGGTTCTTATCTAGAAAAGTTCTTAAGTAGAGGCATTCATAGGTAGAGGTACCACTGTATATATAAAATGTCACCAGTTTTATTTCCGTGCTTTGCCATCTTTTGCTGGTTTTAAGTTTGGGCATCATTATTGCCCATATTGAGTTGTCCTGCAGCAACATCACAGCACCAGACCCTGCTTCTAGGCCCCTCCGAGTTGCGGGGAGTCGGGCAGCGTAGAAATTTAATAAATGATTCTTATTGTGAATATTCCCAGAATTGCATGGCGTCTTCATGCCCAGCAAAAATGCCATTTTTCCCACCAAAAATGCAGTTTTGTATTTCCCAGACAGAAATGCATTCTTTTTCCCTTCGCTTTCAACGCCAAGCAAACAAATTCAGAAGAGGATTTAAGCCTCACGTAATATGGGCCACAATGGAAAGTCGGAAGATGCCGAATAAAAATAAAACCTGGTTTCCATCATCATGGCAATTATAATGAGAATTATCCACGGTGAGGGAAGGGAAAGGGGGCGTCTTTGCAGGATGGGCCGTCCTCAAATTGCGATGTCAATTGAAACAGGATTTCCATTGTCCAGCATGCAGCCAAGCGAGCCGCGATGGGCGTAGCGAGATAAACCCATATCAGTACAACACTCCGTGAGGTGCACTGGCTTCCGATTTGTCTCCAAACGCAATTCCAAGGTGTTGGTTATTACTTATTTTATTTATTTATTTATTTATTTATTTATTTATTTATTTATTTATTGGATTTGTATGCCGCCCCTCTCTGCAGACTCGGGGCGGCTAACAACAGTAATAAAACAGTGTATAACAATAATCCAATACTAAAAACAGTTACAAACCCATTATATAAAAACCAATCATACATACAGACATACCATGCATAAAATTTTAAAGGCCTAGGGGGAAAGGGTATCTCAGTTCCCCCATGCCTGGTGGCAGAAGTGGGGTTTAAGCAGTTTACGAAAGTAAGGACTGTGGGGACAATTCTAATCTCTGGGGGGAGTTGGTTCTAGAGGGCCGGGGCCGCCACAGAGAAGGCTCTTCCCCTGGGTCCCGCCAAGTGACATTGTTTGGTTGACGGGACCCAGAGAAGACCCACTCTGTCGGACCTAACTGCTCGCTGGGATTCATGCAGCAGAAGGCAGTCCCTGAGGTAATCTGGTCCGGTGCCATGAAGGGCTTTATAAATAGCGATAGGCGAATTCAACGGTGTTCGGGTTTGGCAAGAACTTTACGCAAAATTCAGCCGAACCCGAACCGAACCCGAACGGGGAATCCCTCCCACGAAGAGATTCCGGGGGCGGAGCTTTGACGTCACCGGCAGGTTGCAAAGGATGGCAAGGTGATCACTTCCTGGATTCCATGGAATCCAGGAAGTGATCACCTTGGCGTCCTTAGCAACCTGCCGGTGACGTCAAAGCTCCGAACACGACCCCAAACTTTGCCCGAAGTTTGAAAAAAATTCGTGTTCGGCATACCGAACACCGCAAAATTTGGTACGGACCCGAATTGTGCGGGTTCGGTTCGCCCAACACTACTTATAAAGCCCTACATGGCTTAGGACCAGATTATTTACGGGACTGTCTTCTGCTGTCTTCTGTCCCAGCAACCAATTGGGTCGCACGGAGTCGGCCTCCTCCAGGTCCTGTCAGCCAAACAATGCTAGCTGGAGGGGCCACGGGGAAGAGCCTTCTGTGTTGTGGTCCAGTCCTCTGGAACGAACTCCTCCCAGAGATTCATACTGCTCCCACTCGCCTAGCCTTTCGAAAAGAGCTTAAAACATACTTATGTCAGCATTAAGCAATGGTCCACCACCCCGGCCATTAGTATATATGTGTTGGTTGTCTGTTGTTTTTTAGTCTTGTTATTATGTATTGGGGTGATTTTTTTAAATTTGTTTTTAAAAAATTAAGAACGTAGAACATAAGAACCTAAGAAGAGTCCTGCTGAATCAGGCCAAAGCCCATCGAGTCCAGCATTCGGTGTCCCACAGTGGTCCACCAATCGTCCATGGGGATCTTGAGCAGGAAGAGAAGGCAGAACCCTCCTTTTCCCTTGACCCCCAACAAATGGAACTCAAGGGAATCCTGCCCGTCTCAACCAACATAGAGGCGGTACTTGGTCATCCGTTTCAATAACCAGCGATACACCGATAAATCTGTTTAATCCTGCCTTGAAGTTATCAAGGCTGACAGCTGTCATGACTAGTGTTGGGCGAACTGAACTTGCACAGTTCAGGTCCGTGCAGAACTTTGCGGTGTTCAGCATACCGAACCCAAACCCGGACTTTTAAAAAAGTCCATGTTCAGGTTCGGCATTCACTCGAACACCGCGGTGGGCGGGAGAGGGAGGGCTCTGATTCAGCGAAGCTGGCTGAGGAACTATGGGAGTTGAAGTCCACAAAGTCTTAAAGTGGCCAAGTTTGGCTGGCTGAGGAACTCTGGGAGTTGAAGTACACAAACTCTAAAAGTGGCCAAGGTTGGCTGGCTGAGGAATTCTGGGATTTGAAGTCCACAAGTCTTAAAACAGAGAACCCACCCCCCTCCCCTTTCCAAAGAGCGCCGGGGTAAGCTAAGACTGCCCTGGGCAATGGGCGCAATAGGGGGGGAGAGCCGCGCTGCCTCCAAGCCCAAAATGCACGCAGCAGCTCCCCCACCTTGGGTGCCCTCTGCTTGGGCTATGTTTCCCATCCTCCCCCCAGCAAGAAGGTGGGCTGCCCGGGGTTGATGGGATTTCCCCACCACGTGAATGGCGCTGCAAGCAAAAGGAGGCGGGGAATCCCATTTGCTTGCCACCCAGGTTGGGATTCCCGGGGCGGGGCTTTGACGTCATGGAGACTCCTTCCTGGCTGAGGCCGAAACGGGGGAGTTGAGGAGGAAATAAAGCCACAGGCGGATGGGGACAGCAGCCGGGCTGAGGTCGCCTGGAAGGGGCAATGGTGGCAGTGGGGGATTTGTGGCCATCTTGTGCGCTGAAAGGATGACTGGCCAGCCAAAGCCCTCCCCACCTGCCCCTCCCGGCCATCACCTGCTTGAAGCTGCCGGCTGGGATCCTGAAGCGCTGGAGGGGGCGGGTGGGGAGGGCTCTGGCCGGCCGATTGTCCCTTAAGTGCACAAGATGGCCACGACCCTCCCCCCGCCGTTGCCCCCTCCTGGCGACCTCAGCCCAGCTGCTGTACCCATCCGCCCGTGGCTTTATTTCCTCCTCAACTCCCCTGTTTCAGCCCCGGCCAAGAAGGAATCTCTGTGACATCAAAGACCCAACTTGGGAAGCCCAAGCGGATGGCACCGGGGCGGATATTTTGGGCTCGGAGGCAGCGCGGCTCTCACCCCCTGTTGCGCCCATTGCCCAGGACAGCCTCAGCTCACCCCAGTGCTCTTTGGAAAGCGAAGGGGGGTGGTTTCTGTGTTGACGTAGGCCCTGCCCTGCCATCTTCTGCCAAAGCAGCCCGCAGCCGCCTGTCTCCTTTTATGTCTTACGGAAAAGGCTCAGCCACCACGGTTATCGACCACAATGGTGGTGTGTTGCTTGAGCTGCTCCAGCGCCAACTTGACTCCATCTTCTGCTTTTTCATGGGGAAACTGACATGACCGAGCACGGTGGCGAAAGAAATTAAAGGAGGAGGCACGGCTGTGGGGTCCGAGCCTTTTATGTAAGAAATAAAATTAGACAGATGGCCACGGGCTGCTTTGGTGTAATAAGGGAGGGCGGGGCCAGAAGTGTTGGGGTTGGGATTGGGGTTGGGGCTCGGGTTCGGGTGGGGGTTCGGGTTCGGCGAACCCGCCAAACCCGAACTTCGATGGGTTCGCCCAACACTAGTCATGACCTCTTCTGGAAGTGAATTCCATAAACCAAGGACCCTCTGGATGAAGAAATATTTCCCTTTATATGTCTACACTTTCTTACCTGTGAGCTTTAGGGAGGGCCCCCTTGTCCTAGTATTGTGTGATAGAAAAAAGATTTTTTTCCCTATTCACTTTCTCTATTATATTATGACCTTTTTCACCATAGCTAAAAGCATAAAATCGAGTCCTTGGTGTTGGAAATTCTGACCTCTACTAGGATCGTTAAGTGGCAGGCTCCCTGTAATCCAGTCGGACTACCTTGCAGGCCCGTCGCAAAGACGTAAGAAAGGATATTGTTCATGGATAGAAAAATGCCCAGAAAGGACTTTATTTCGGCTCCTTGTTGCTTTTCTTCTTTCTTTCCCCCCAACCTTTTTTTTAAAAAAAACAACCAAGTGCTCTGGTTCTTTTCTTCCCCAATCTGCCACTTTGAGGGGAAATGGTTTTTCAATTTTAATGGGCTCTGACATATTGTTTCCTGCCCTAGGGGTTATTTAAGGAAGTATTTTGATGTGCTTCAGTGGCTAAGAATACATGAGCTCAGCCCCTTGATTCAGCCTTGAGGAGGAAAGGTGGAGGGAAGCAGAACAGCTACTTTTCTGGCCAGGTCTGGTGCTTCTTCCTCCAAGTACAGAATTCAAATCCCAGGGAGGCAGGTTTGAATTGAAGGTGAAGGAGAGGAGAGGAGGGAGAGAAGAGAAGAGAAGAGAAGAGGAAGAGGAAGAGGAGAGGAGGGAGAGAAGAGGAGAGGAGAGGAGAGGAGGGGAGAAGAGAGGAGAGGAAGAGGAGAGGAGAGGAAGAGGAGAGGAGAGGAGAGGAGGGGAGAGGAGAGGAGGGGAGAGGAGAGGAGAGGAAGAGGAGAGGAGAGGAAGAGGAGAGGAGAGGAAGAGGAGAGGAGAGGAAGAGGAGAGGGGAGGAGGGGAGAAGAGAGGAGAGGAGAGGAGGGAGAGAAGAGAAGAGGAAGAGGAGAGGAGGGAGAGAAGAGGAGGGGAGAGGAGGGGAGAAGAGAGGGAGAGGAGAGGAGGGGAGGGGAGAAGAGAGGAAGAGGAGAGGAGAGGAAGAGGAGGGGAGAGGAGAGGGAGAGGAGAGGAGAGGAAGAGGAGAGGAAGAGGAGAGGAGAGGGGAGAAGAGAGGAGAGGAGGGGAGGGGAGAAGAGAAGAGAGGAGAGGAGAGGAGAGGAAGAGGAGAGGAAGAGGAGAGGAGAGGAAGAGGACAGGAGAGGAGAGAAGAATATAGGAATGGAATGGAATAAATAGAAAATAGAATAGAATAGAATAGAATAATGGAATGGAATGGAATGGAACGGAATAGAATAGAATAGAGACAACAGCAGCAGCAGCAGCAACAACAACAACAACAACAACAACAACAACAACAACAACAACAACAACAGAATTGGAAGGGACCTTGGAGGTCTTCTAGTCCAACCCCCTGCTTAGGCCGGAAACCCTACACTGTTTCAGACAGATGGTTATCCAACATCATCTTAAGAACTTCCAGTGTTGGAACATTCACAACTTCTGGAGGCAAGTTAGTTGTTCTCACTGTCAGGAAATTTCTCCTTAGTTCTAAGCTGCTTCTCTCCTTGTTTAGTTTCCACCCATTGCTTCTTGTTTAACTCTCAGGTGCTTTGAAGAATAGTTTCACTCCCTCTCCTTTGTGGCAACCCCTGAGATAGTGGAACACTGCTATCATGTCTCCCCTGGTCCTTCTCCTCATCAAACTAGCCGTGCCCAGTTCCTGCAACTGTTCTTCATATGAATAGAATAGGATAGGACACGATAGGAAAGGATAGGACACGATAGGACAGGATAGGACACGATAGGAGAGGATAGAACAGAACAAAACAGAACAGTTCTTTTTTGGACCAATACCAGCAGATGGCATGACTCCTCAAATCAACACTGTGGAAACTTTTATTATTATTATTATTATTATTATTATTATTATTATTATTATTATTATTATTTATTTTTTATTATTTATTAGACTCGTATGCCGCGTCTCTCTGAGGACCCATTTGCATCTCATTTGGAAACCAAGGACCCACGTTTCTTCAACACTCCGTGGCCTGCATTGGCTGCCGATCAGTTTCCGGTCACAATTCAAAGTGTTGGTCATGACCTTTAAAGCCCTACATGGCATGGGACCAGATTACCTCTGGAACTGCCTGCTACTGCACGAATCCCAACGACCGATAAGGTCCCACAGAGTTGGCGGTCTCCGGGTCCCGTCGACTAAACAATGTCGTTTGGCGGGCCCCAGGGGAAGAGCCTTCTCTGTGGTGGCCCCGGCCCTCTGGAACCAACTCCCCCTGGAGATCAGAACTGCCCCCACCCTCCTTGTCTTTCATAAACTACTCAAGACTCATTTATGCCCCCAGGCATAGGGGAGTTAAGATATTCCTTCCCCCTAGGCCATTACAAGTTATGCATGGTATGTTTGTGTGTATGTTTGGTTTTATTATAAGGGTTTTTAGTTGTTGTATTAATTGGATTTCTACATGCTGTTTTTATCATTGCTGTTAGCCACTCCGAGTCTGCGGAGAGGGGCGGCATACAAATCCAATCAGTAAGTGAGTGAGTGAGTGAGTGAGTGAGTGAGTGAGTGAGTGAGTAAGTGAGTAAGTGAATAAGTGAATGAATGAATGAATGAATGAATGAATGAATAAATAAATAAATAAATATTTTTTTAAAAAAAATGGAGAGGCCAAAAGTTGCCCAATTGACTTCTATGGTTAAGATCAAACTAGAACTTACCATCTCCTGGTGATTATCCCAATATCACCCGGTTGGTTTTCATGACTAAATCAGATTATAACTCACCATCTCCTGATTACTGTCCCAAAGACATATTTAAAATGGGACTATAATTCACTGTCTCCTGGTAATTGGCCTGATAAACACCCAGCTGGCTTTCTTGCCGAAGGCAGCACCAGAATTCACCACTCCCCAGGGATTGGCCCAGTGTCCTTTATCCAGCTTTCGCACCCAAGACAAGTTACTCAAGTCTAAAATTCCAATCCCCTGGTGATTTCACCATGCCTAAGGGCAGGATTAGAACTCACCATATTGGAGAGTTCAAGCCAGCACCTGACCCATGCCGTCCTAAATTCAAACAATCGCTAAACAAGGCGATCAGTAAGCGAGGTCAAGGTAGCATAGGAGCAGCCAAGCCAATTCACTTAACTAACCCTTTGTTTTTATTTAAAACTTTCCAAAACTCACAGACGGCGGCTTCAAACGGCCAGCTGAGTCTGGCAGCCAAAGGGAAGTGTTGACGGATCTGTTTTTCCAATTAAGTCCCCCCCCTCCTTGTCCCCCTCCCATCTGTCTGTTAAAGAGACGTTGTCAAGATGTTTAGGAAAAAGCCAGGATCAGAAAGCTTGAAGACATTTTTTGCAAAAAGAAAACAAAAAACAGGGGAGGGTTGTGTGTAGTGGGGAGAGAAGACCAGGAAACCTAGAAATAAGGAGGAATATACTGGCAGTGAAAACAGTCAACCCATGGAAAAGAATTTGCCTTCAGAGGTTGTGGGAGCTTTATCACACATTGGCAAAAAGAATCAGAATTAGTGTTGGGCAAACCCAACAAAGTTCGGGTTCGGCGAACTAACCTGAACTTTGCCGTGAAGTTTGGGTGAGTTCGCCGAACCCGAACAGCGCTGCTGCGGCATCCTTTTAGAATAGAATAGAATAGAATTTTTATTGGCCAAGTGTGATTGGACACACAAGGAATTTGTCTTGGTGCATATGCTCTCAGCGTACATAAAAGAAAATATACATTTGTCAAGAATCATGTGGTACAACACTTAATGGTTGTCATAGGGGTCAAATAAGCAATGAAGAAGCAATATTAATAAAAATCTTAGGATATAGGCAACAAGTTACAGTCATACAGTCAACATGGGAGGAAATGGGTGATAGGAATGATGAGAAAAACTAGTAGAATAGAAGTGCAGATTTAGCAGAAAGTCTGACAGTGTTGAGGGAATTATTTGTTTAGTAGAGTGATGGCGTTCGGAAAACAACTGTTTTCCTTTTATTTTTACGGAAAAGGATGCCTGCAAGCAAAAGGAGGAGGGGAATCCCACGATGGGATTCCGGGGGCGGGGCTTTGACGTCATGGAGACTCCTTCCTTCCCGTTTTGGCCGGCCAGGAAGGAGTCCCCATGACGTCAAAGCCCCGCCCCGGAATCCCATCGTGGGATTCCCCACCTCCTTTGGCTTGCAGCACCGCAAGCAAAAGGGGGTGGGGAATCCCACGATGCGATTCCCCACTCTCCTCCCAGGCAGCGGCACTTCGCAATGTTTGAGAAAACGGCGAACGGCGAACCCAAACTTTTAAAAAAGTTTGGATTCGGCACAAACACCAACTTTGCAAAGTTTGGCATGAACACGAACTTTGCAAGTTCAGTTCGCCCAACCCTAATCAGAACACAAAATACAAACTTGAAGGAGACAAACTTGTAGATGACCCTCACTCTGTCAAAGAGCTTGGAGTACTCATATCCAATGACCTAGAGCCCACTGTAACAACATTGCCAAAAAGCCACTAAAAGTTGTTAATCTAATCTTACACTGCTTCTTCTCTGGCAATATTACATTTGGAGACCACATTTGGAGTACTGTGTTCAGTTCTGGAGACCTCACCTACAAAAAGATATTGACAAAATTGAACGGGTCCAAAGACGGGCTACAAGAATAGTGGAAGGTCTGAAGTATAAAACATATCAGGAAAGACTTAATGAACTCAATCTGTATAGTCTGGAGGACAGAAGGAAAAGGGGGGACATGATCGAAACATTTAAATATGTTAAAGGGTTAAATAGGGTTCACAAGGGAAGTGTTTTTAACAGGAAAGTGAACACAAGAACAAGGGGACACAATCTGAAGTTAGTTGGGGGAAAGATCAAAGACAACATGTGAAAGTATTATTTTACTGAAAGAGTAGTAGATCCTTGGAACAAACTTCCAGCAGACGTGGTTGGTAAATCCACAGTAACCGAATTTAAACATGCCTGGGATAAACATATATCCATTGTAAGATAAAATACAGGAAATAGTAAAAGGGCAGACTAGATGGACCATGGGGTCTTTTTCTGCCGTCAGTCTTCTATGTTTCTATGTTTCTATGCTAACCAGAGCTTACAAAACATTGATAGGACCAATTCTGGAATACCCATATTACTCCAGCACTCCGCGGACTGCATTGGCTGCTGATTGGTTTCCGGATGCAATTCAAAGTGTTGGTTATGACCTACCATCTTTTTGGGTGTATAAGACACACCTTTTTACTTCTAAAAAGTGCGCCAAAAGCTGGGTGTGTCTTATACACCGAATGCTATTGGGTGGTGGTCAGTGGCAGTGGCAGCAGCCTTCCCCTAGTCCCAGTGGAAGCTTTTTTGGTGGCTGGCACCGACCACCACTACAAAACTGCATGAGAAGCCGGTATCCCCAGACTACGGGAAGGCTGCTGCCGCTGCTACTGACCGCCCCCGCCAGACTACAGGACTACACCCCAAGTTTAACAGCATGGGGGAAAACCCGAGCTTCTGTCCTCCATCGCATGGGCGCCTCTCTCCCTTGGTACGTTCATCTCACTTCCTCCTCTGTAAACCAACTCAGCTCTTCTTCCTCTGTAAACGTTTCGTTCCAACAAGGGGAGGATGGGAGACTGTTGCTGCTGCTGCTGCCGCCACTTCTAATGGAGGCTGAGGCAAACGGGCAGCGCTGTCTTCTCGTCAGATCCGCCTCCCATCCTCCCCTTGTTGGAAAGATACGTTAACAGAGAGAGAGAGAAGGAATGAGAGAGAGAAGGAATGAGAAAAAAAGAGAGAATGAGAGAGAAAGAGAGAGGCGGGGGAAAGGGGAAGAGAAAGGAAAGTTCATCCAACTCCACCTGCTCTGAGAAACAAAACAGGATTAGGCTGAGTTGGTTTTTGAATAGAAGACCACAAGGAGATCACAACCCCAAGATGTGTGTTGATTGGCCAGAGGGCCCCACCTACCGTTTTATCCTCCAGAAAAGCAGGGAATTAAAAAGAAAGGGATTGGCTCACTGGAGGGAAGAGAGAGGGTACGAGCCTTAGGAAATCCCTAGCAGTGGGGGGCGGGAGGATTGAGTTACTTCTGGACAAGGCAAGGACCCGGAGTTGATATATATGTTGTTTTATTAAGAGAAGCGTCTGACAAACCATTTTAAGGCTATTTAATAAAAGTTAATTCACTTCCTTGTTGTTAAATATTAACAAGCGTCTGCACAGAAACCTCACTTTCTCACGTCCGCTTATCAGAGAATTTCCAAACGAGGAAAGTGTTTAATCATAACTCAGTATAATTTTTTTCCTTCGTACGCTTTAGTACAATGTTATAATAAGTGATCTCTCAAAGCTGTGTTTCTCAATTTGAACTCTCAGAATCCCCCAGCCAGCTTGAAGGTGGGTGAACTTCAAATCCCCAAATCCCCCAGCCAGATGATAGGTAGGTAGGTAGGTAGGTAGGTGGGTGAGTGGAATGGACAGATGGATGGATGATGGATGGATGGAGAGAGAGAGAGAGAGAGAGAGAGAGAGATGACATGAAGAGAGAGAGAGAGATGACATGAAGAGAGAGAGAGATGAGAGGGAGACAGAGAGAGAGACAGAGATGACATGAAGAGAGAGAGAGAGAGAGACCAACTGACCAACCAACAGACAGACAGACATTTGATAAGATCAAACTTGGAATATTGCACCCAATTTTGGTCACCCTGTTACAAAATTATTATTATTATTGTTAATATTATTATTAATAATAATAATAATAATAATAATAATAATAATAATAATAATAATAATATTTTTATGCTAGGAGACAGTGATCCAGGAAGGAGAGCACAGGAAATGCGAAGCAAATTGTCACCCCAGAGAGCGACACTGGTAAGGTTGTAAGACGAAGAAGCGTTCAAGCCACTCCCACATGATCACATGGCCGGCAAGCCACTCCTACTCAGTCACATGACCATTAAGCCATACCCACAAAATAAGCCACACCCACAGTGTGGCAGTAACAATGTTGGCTGCCCATTACTGGGTATAGGGCTGCGAAAGTGAACATATGGCATGAGAGGTGGCCCTAGGTCAGCTCCAGCGTGTATGCGGGTGCTGGCCAGCTATTATTTGGCCTTGGAGAGCAAAAAAAATCCACCGAACGGACAAACTGGAAGTTAAAAAACAAACATCCGATTGGACCATTGTGCTGTTTTTTGCACTCCGCAACTTCAGGAAGCTTCCCTGAACCCTCCAGGGTGCAAAAAACAGCACAATGGGCCAACCGGAAGTGCATTTTCTGAACTTCCGGTTTGTCCGTTCAGTGAGGCCTGTGCGCATGCGCGGGGGCAGCACAGGGTGGGGGTCTGCATGCATGGGGGAGAGGTGTGGGCACATGCACATATGCTAGCACACTCCTACACACCCTTTTGTGGTGTGGCGTGCAACATTTAAAATGGTAGAGTAACGATTAGAAGACCTTCAAAGTCTGTTCTGAGGAATTAACATGCTCCCAAGATGCCTCCCAAGGCAGCCCCATGTCAAGCGCATGGCAGTAGTCCATCTGAGTCCCAGAAGAGGGGAGGTCGATGGGCCATTTGAGGCCCCTGACTTGTCTGGGCTTGGCCTTCTGTTGCAGTGTGCAGTCCAAAACAAACACACGTCTTTGTCCGATTCCGCCAAGATTCACATTTCTTCTTCTTCTTCTTCTTCTTCTTCTTCTTCTTCTTCTTCTTCTTCTTCTTCTTCTTCTTCCTCCTCCTCCTCCTCCTCCTCTTCTTCCTCCTCCTCCTCTTCCTCTACTTCCTCTTCTTCCTCTTCCTCTTCTTTCTCTTCCTCTTCTTCTTTCTTTTTCTTCCTCTTCATCTTCCTCTCCTCCTCCTCCTCCTCCTCCTTCATCTTCATTTTCTTCTTCTCCTCTTCCTTCTCCTTCTCTTCCTTCTCCTCCTCCTTCTTCTCCGTCTTCTTCTTCTCCTCTTCCTTCTCCTTCTCTTCCTCCTCCTCCTCCTCCTCCATCTTCATTTTCTTCTTCTTCTCTTCCTTCTCCTCCTCCTTCTTCTCCTTCTTTTTCTTCTTCTTCTTCTTCTCCTCCTCCTTCTCTTCCATCTCCTCCTCCTCATTCTTCTTCTTCTCCTCCTCCTCCTCCTTCATCTTTGTCGTCTTCCTTTTTATCCTGACAAGCAAGGTAATTATTTCCCAGCTCTGAATCTCCTCCAGCAAAAACAGAGCGAAAGAAAGCCTTGGTTGTCTGCGTGATGGATCGTTTGGCAGCTGATTCCTCGTCAACAAGATTGTCTTCAGAAGGCCAAGCCTGGAAAAGACACGTCCCATCCCGCCCCAATGATGTGGGGAGCCAGCCAGCCCCCCTCCCCTGGGTTGATGTTGGCCAACCCGAGAGGATTCGGCTGGGAGAGAAATAGTGATGGATCTCCCATCAGCCGGGCCAAAGTCGGTGAGCAAATCTTGGCAGAAGAGCCAAACCCCAAACCCTCCTGCTCCCCACTATTTCTTGGAGGGAGAGAGAGGGTCCCCCCAAAGGAGACAGGGTCTCCATGCACCCCAAAAGTCTTGCAGGCAAGTCCCAAAGGAAAGAAGAAGGAGCGGTACATCCTCCTGTCCTGGGCTTGCCAGAATAGACACCTGAGATGGATACAGAATAAATCCAATGTTTCACTCCAAATCCATGCCAAATTCTTATTCTGGCTTACGATTCCCTCTGTGCTTCCTTCTTGGTTGGAGAATTTGCTTAGCAGCAAAAGGGAGAATATGGAAGAAATAGCATTCCTGTTTTTAAAGTTTTAAAAAGTTTTTATTAAATATAAAAAATCAATATCTACATAAACAGTTGTTGTTTGAGCACAGTTACTTTTGAGCAGTAATAACCATACCTTTAAAAACCCCAATAATATTCATCACGTTAATATTAGTCCCATAATAATAGTGGTGTTTGCTTATCCATTTCAATGGACTTTCCTTATATAATTAATCATTCTCTTAGGCTTCCAGATGTCTAACTTCTGTTTCTGCTAGTTAGCCATTGATAAAACAAATCCCATGTTGAAAAGTATTCAGTTTCTTCCTTCTCCTTAATTTGAAGTGTTAATCTATCAATTTCTGCATATTCTAGGGTTTGTTTTTTTTAATTACATTTTCCTCTGCAGAGATCTCTTTATTTCCCCACAATTGGGCAAACACAATGCTGGCTGCTGTTAAGACCTATAAAATTATTTATTTTTAAATTTATTTTTATTTTATTTGTTTGTTTTGTCAATTACGAATTGGAGGTTTACAAAGATATAAGAGTGTTTATATACATGATACTAGTAAGGAAGAAACTTTAGGACAGGGGACGGAAGGCACGCTGGTGCACTTATGCGCGCCCCTTACTAACCTCTTAGGAATCAGGAGAGGTCAACAGTGGATAGTCTAAGGGTAAAGTTTTGGGGGTTTGGGGATGATACTACAGAATCTGGTAGTGAGTTCCATGCATCAACTATTCGGTTACTAAAGTTGTATTTCCTGCAGTCGAGTTTAGAGTGGTTTACTTTAAGTTTGTATCTGTTGTGCGCTCGTGTGTTGCTATGGTTGAAGCTGAAGTAGTCATTGACAGGAAGGACATTGTAGCAGATGATTTTATGGGCTATGCTTAGGTCGTGTGTAATTCTAAGCTTTCTAAACTTAGGATTGTAAATTTGGTTGCTTAGGGCAGTGTTTCCCAACCTTTTTTGAGCCGCGGCACATTATTCATATTTTCAAAATCCTGGAGAACACTGAACAGGGTGGGGGGGTGGGGGGGGTGGCTAAAGAAAAGTTTGGACAAAAAAAAATTCTCTTCCTCCATTTCGCTCTATTTCTCCCTCCCTCTTTCTCTCTCTTCCTTCCTTCCCTTATTTCTCTCCATCCCTCTTTCTTTCTTTCTTCCTCTCTTTTTTGCTCTTTCTCTCTCCCTCCTTCCCTCCCTCTATGTCTTTCTCTCCCTTGCTCTCTGCCTCTCTTGCTATCTCTCTTTCATTCTCTCTCTTTCTCTGTCTCTCTTTCTCTTTCTTTCTCTCTCTCTCTGTCTCTCTTTCTCTCTCTCTTGCTATCTCTCTCTGTCTCTCTTGCTATGTCTCTCTTTCTCTCTCTGCCTCTCTTTCTCTGTCTCTCTTTCTCTCTCTCTTTCTCTGTCTCTCTTGTTATGTCTCTCTCTCTCTCTGTGTCTCTTGCTTTGTCTCTTTCTTTCTCTTTCTCTCTCTGCCTCTCTTGCTATGTCTCTCTTTCTGTCTTTCTCTCTCTGTCTCTCTTTCTCTCCCCCCTCTCTCTTTCTCTCTCTCCCTCTCTTGCTATCTCTTTCTCTCTCTTTCTCTCCCTCTCTTGCTATCTCTTTCTCTCCCCCCTCTCTCCCTCTCTCTTTCTCCCTCTCCCGCTATCTCTTTCTCTCCCCCCTCTCTTTCTCTCAGCAGCCGCAGCGGGTAGTAGCTGTGGGGCGGCGGCAAGGTCGTCAGCTGTGAGGCGGAGCTCCGGAACGGAGGCACCGACGGCTGTTCCGGAGCTCCGCCTCACAGCTGACCATTCTGCCGCTGCGGCTGCGGCTGCTGAGAGAAAGAGAGAAGGAGAGAGGGGGGAGAGGGGGGCTACTACCGCTGCGGCTGCCGCTGCCATCACCCTCCCGCTGCGCGCCGCCCTTCCGCTGCCGCTACCCTCCCACCAGGCCCCAAAGCTCACCTGCTGCAGCCGCTGGGGGGGCGCTGCAGTTGCCTGAAAACTTGGAAGGTGCTAAGAAGGAAGCTCAGCTTCCGTTCTCACAACTTTTTGCTCTTCGCAAAAAGTTTCGAGACCAGAAGCTGAGCGGCTTTCTTCGCGGCACAGCTGACCATGTCTCGCGGCACACCAGTGTGCCGTGGCACACCGGTTGGGAAACACTGGCTTAGGGTATTGTGTTGCGAGTGGAGGAGTTGAAGGCTCTTTTAGTAAAGTATCTCTGGACACTTTCTAATGTATTTCTGTGCGAAATGCGGGGGGGGTTCCAGACAGATGAGCTGTATTGAAGGATTGGTCTGGTGAAAGTTTTGTATGCTCTGGTTAGCAGTGTGAGATTACTGGGGCAGAAGCTACCTAAGATTAGGTTAACAACTCTTGAAACCTTTTTGGCGATGTTGTTGCAGTGGGCTTTGCCACTTAAATTATTAACTAATTAAATATGTATTCCCTTTATGATATTTTTCTGGAAAAATATCCAACAAAAATATTTCTGGTTTTAGATCTAGGGGTGATTTTAGGAGCGATTTGGGGCAATGAAGGAAGCTGTTGGAGGGGTGATTTTAGGAGCGATTTGGGGCAACATACCCTGTTTCCCCGATAGTAAGACACCCCCGATTGTAAGACGTATCGGGGGTTTCAGGGGGGTCGGCTAATATAAGCCGTACCCCGAAAGTAAGACATATGTCTTACTTTCGGGGAAACACGGGGGTATTGCCGGGGGGGGAGCTCGATGACGTCGCTTCCAAGCTCCCCGCGCGCCCTTTGCCTCGCCGCGGCACCACTGCCTCTTCCCCCGCTTGGCAAAGCGAAGGACGGCGCTGGTCCAAAGCGAGCCGAGCGGGCGGCGGCTTGCAGCAAAGGCGCTCGTCCCAGCAACCGAGTCCTGCCGAGGCTCAGCTGCAAGCGGCCAGCGAGGCCGACCAGCTCTGAGGCGAGCGGCCGGAGCTGCACCTTCCTTCGCCCGCCTCCTTTCCGGCAGGCAGGTGGGGCTGCCCAACTGCGCAGAGCGGCTCCTCCCCTCCAGACACACGCTTCCCCGACACGCGTCTGCGACTCCACGCATGCACGCCGCTTGGAGCCCTGAGGTTGAACTTGGAAAAGGGCTCACGAGGCTTCTGTCCCGCGGCTGCCCTTCTGGGAGATGCCTTCGGGAACGCGACCCTTTCAATTTTTTTCCAATGTAAGACATACCCCGAAAGTAAGACGTAGTGGGGCTTTTGGGGGTAAAAAGAAAGTAAGACACTGTCTTACTTTCGGGGAAACACGGTAGGAAGCTTTTGGTGGAGTGACTTTTGGAGTGATTTGTGGCAATATAGGAAGGTTTTGGAGAGGTGATTTTGGGAGCAATTTGGGGTGGCATAAAAAGCTTTTGGAGGGGTGATTTTGGGAGAAATTTGGGGCGGTGTAAGAAGTGTCTGGAGGGGTGATTTTGAGAGCAATTTGGGGTGGAGTTAAGCCTTTGTTAGGACCTCCATTCCTCTTCTCCTTGCTGTCCGTCTCCACTCTATTAGCCTTCACTTTGTCCACCCGCCACTTTTTTTTTAAGCCTTAAAGTTTGGATTTTTCTAATGGGTTTGCACACATTACTTGCTTTTACATTGATCCCTATGGGAAACATTGTTTCATCTTACAAACTTTTCTACTTAGGAACCTCGTCATGGAACGAATTAAGTTCGTAAGATGAGGTACCACTGTACTATTTTTGCCTTTGTCCACTACATCAGTGTTTCCCTTTTTTGAGCCGCGGCACATTATTCATATTTTGAAAATCCTGGGGAACACTGAACGGGGGGACGGGGGGGACGCACGGGGGGGCTAAAGAAAAGTTTGGACAAAAAAAATATCTCTTCCTCCATTTCACTCTATTTCTCCCTCCCTCTTTCCTCCCTCCCTCTTTCCATTGTATCTCTCCCTCCCTCTTTCCTTTCTATCTCTCCCTCCCTCTTTCCTCCCTCCCTCTTTCTTTTCTATCTATTTTCTTTCTATCTCTCCCTCCCTCTTTCCATTGTATCTCTCCCTCCCTCTTTCCTCCCTCCCTCTTTCCTTTCTATCTCTTTTCTTTCTATCTCTCCCTCTTTCCTTTCTATCTCTCCCTCCCTTTTTCCATTGTATCTCTCCTTCCCTCTTTCCTCCCTCCCTCTTTCCTTTCTATCTCTCCCTCCCTCTTTCCTTTCTATCTCTCCCTCCCTCTTTCCTCCCTCCCTCTTTCCTTTCTATCTATTTTCTTTCTATCTCTCCCTCCCTCTTTCCATTGTATCTCTCCCTCCCTCTTTCCTCCCTCCCTCTTTCCTTTCTATCTCTCCCTCCCTCTTTCCTTTCTATCTCTCCCTCCCTCCCTCTTTCCTTTCTATCTATTTTCTTTCTATCTCTCCCTCCCTCTTTCCTTTCTATCTCTCTCTCCCTCCCCCTTTCCTTTCTATCCTTCTCTCCGTCCCTCAGCGGCGGCAAAGAAGAAGGAAGGCAGGCTGCAGAGGGCACCGAGGACAAGAGTGCTCGCTCGCTCCCTCGCCCTCTGACTTCCCTCCCTCGCTGCTGAAGGGACGAGCGCGGGCACGAGCGCACGCGGGGGCCTGTTGCAAGAAGTTTTTGTTTGTTTGTTTTTCCTTCCCCCGGCTCACGGGAGAGAGAGAGAGAGAAAGAAAGAGCGCAGCCAGGGAAAGCAGCCTCGAGCCGAGTGCGAACTGCAGGATGCGGCAAAGGACTCCTTGCCAACCAAAAAGGGAGTGGGGGTGGTGAAGGCAAAGCCTGGGAGGTGGGGAAGGGAAGAGCGGGAGACCCCCAGACAGAACGGCTGAGGGGAAGGAAAGACGGAAGGAGGGAGGGATTGAGAAGCGAAGCCAGGGAGGGCTGAGAGAAAAGGGGAGCGGCGCGCGCGAGAGAGGAGGGGGCGGGCATTCCCGAAACGGACGGAGAAAGCCCTCTCTCGCAGCAAAAGCGCTCCCAGCCAGGGGGCTGCGAGAGAAGGCATTCTCCGTCCGTTTCGGGAAAGCCCGCCCCGGCACCCGCAGCGCCCCGCCCAGCTGGAGCTTCCCAAGAAGCTCCGCGGCACACCTGGCTGTGTCTCGCGGCACACTAGTGTGCCGCGGCACACCGGTTGGGAAACGCTGCACTACATAACATAATACTAAACCCGGTGTCTGATTTACATTTCCAACATTTAACAGAGTAGCATTACTCACTGGCACGGCACACAGATTTTTATATAGTTTGACTTATATAGTTTGACTTATATAGTTTGGAAACCAAGACTTACGAAGAGAGACTGAGGGAACTGGGCATGGATAGTGAAATAACCTGGAACACAGTAGTTAGCTTCAAATCTTTATTTCTGCAGGATTCTAACACAGACGCGAGCTAGTGAAGAGCGCGTAACACCGGTGGCAATCTTCCTTTTATACTTTCTACCCCGGCAACAAGCGACGCTTGACAGCTCTACAAGCTTGGCGCCAAGCCGCGGCAGCCAATTAGAAGCAGGTAAACAACTTTGAACATATACAGCTTATTCTGCTTAACAACTATAAGTTTCTTAACTTTTCCCCAGTAACAGAATATTGTAGAATTTTCTGGACATAACACCCCTTCCCCTTCTGGTTTGTTTTGTAGATTATTCGGACAAACAGGTGATAAAGTCCTCGAGCCGGGCAGGCTTCCTGGGAGTCCTTTCTGACCATCGGGGCTCGTTCAGGACCTGGACATCCACAGAGGATGACGGTTCCTCTTGGCCTGCAGGTGAAGGACTTCCACGGCTGGAACTGGGCAGAGCTGAGGCAGCACTGGAATGGTCATTAAACCCTGGTAAGTCCCAATCAATTTGTTCTTGGCCACGGCTGGGTCGGGCAAAACTCCCTGTGGGGAGTGAAGGATTAGAAACCCCATTACTCGGATTGGCCAGGTTTTCTCTGAGATTGGCTGTTTCCAGCCTCCCCCTTACATGGTCTATATGCCTCTTCCAGAGGCGTCCATCATCTAACTTGATAACATACGTTTTAGGACCAGTTTTCTCAGTTACAGTCCCAGTCTCCCAATGTTTCCCCTTGTCAAAATTCTTTACAAACCCCACAGACCCACAGACACTGACCGTTCAGGGGATGTTACAAAATCAGGTTTCTCATTAACATAAGATGGATGCAGCCTATCCAGAGGAGACCTCAACCTCCTCCCCATAAGTAGTTCAGCTGGACTTTTATTAGTTGTTAGGCTAGGTGTTATATGCTGGGTTAGCAGGAAAGTGTCCAGCTGTTCTTGTATGTCCCCTGGAGATGATCTCTTGATGGCCTCCTTGGCCACACGAACATACCTTTCAGCCATCCCATTAGCCCAGGCTGCATGGGGCGATACCAATGCATGTCTTATCCCTAATTGTGCTAAGAACAGCTCCAGCTGTCGGGAGGTAAATTGGGGCCCATTGTCTGATACCAGGACATCTGGGCACCCATGGGTGACAAACAGTCTCCTCAGGGCTTGTATAATTGCAGAAGATGTAGTGGACCCTAGCAAAATAATATCCAACCATTTGGAATAGGCATCTACCACAATTAGAAACATATTCGTGCCCATAGGTCCAGCCAGGTCCATATGTAGCCTTGACCATGGCCCTTGGGGTGTGTCCCACTGTGCAGGAGTGGTCTTGGGGGGATTGGGTCTAGTTTCCTGGCAAGGACTACATGTTACAACCCAATCTTCAATTTCCTTATCTAGCCCTGGCCACCACAGATACCCTCTGGCCAAGGCTTTCATCCTGACCACCCCTGGATGACCCTGGTGAAGCATGTTCATAACCTGGGATCTTAGGGAATTAGGTATAACCACCCTATCGCCCCATAAAATACAGTCTCTCAATACAGAAAGTTCCTGTCGCTTATTTTTAAATTCTAACACCGAGTGGTCTTCCCCATTTGGGGGCCACCCCTTTAATATGTACTGTAGCACTCTACTTAAAACCCGGTCTGTCTTAGTCTCCATGGCAACTTGTTTGGCAGTAATGAGGGAGGGTGTGATTAAATCAATGAGGAGGACATCCCCTACATGTGCAGGGTCCTCCACCCTTTGACCTAATGGACAATGGCTGAGTCCATCAGCATGATTGATCGTTGACCCCCCCCCCCCTTATGTATAAGGACATAGTCATATCCAGACAGAAAAATGGCCCAGCGGGTCATGCAAGGGGACACAAATGGTGGTGTTGGTCTTCCAGTGACTAAGAGACCTAGCAAGGGCTTATGATCTGTGACCAATTGAAATGGTCTCCCTAAGAGATAGTGATGAAATTTTTTCACGCCTGCTACTAAGGCTAGGGCTTCTTTATCTATTTGGGCATAATTCCTTTCAGCTAGGGACAACGTCCTTGAGAAGTAGGCCACTGGGGCTTCTTGGCCATTTGGTAAAATGTGGGCCAGAACCCCTCCCACCCCATAAGGTGATGCATCGCAGGTGAGTCTCAGTGGCAGAGTTGAGCTATATTGAACAACCACACTTTGAGAGGTCAAGAGGTCTTTGATATTATTAAAAGCCTGTTGTTCACTCTCACCCCATCTCCATGGCGCTCCCTTGTGGAGAAGTCGAAGAAGCGGCTCAGCTGCGGAGGCCTTCTGTTTTAGGAAAACAGAGTAAAAATTCAATAGCCCCAAGAAGGCTTGCAGCTCAGTTCTAGATGTGGGGGCAGGGGCGTCTTTGATGGCCCTGATCTTGTCCTCTGTGGGGTGTATGCCATCTTTATCTATCCTAAACCCCAAGAAGTCAACTGAGGGAGTGCCCCACACACACTTTTCAGGTTTTAGCCTCAATCCCTTTTCTTGTAGCCTGGCCAAAACCCATCTGATCCTATCGTGCAGCTGTTCAGGGGTGTCCCCTGAAATTAAAATGTCGTCAAAATAGGGGACCACCCCCTCAGTCCAGAAAGTAACCGCTCCATGAGACGTTGGAAAATACCTGGAATCACACTGACCCCAAATTGCAACCTGGTGCACTTAAAAGCCCCCCTATGGGTCACAATTGTTTGCACCAGGGCAGTGGCTTCGTCCACTGGCAACTGCTGGTATGCCTGCGCAAGGTCCAGCTTAGCAAAGATTGTCCCTGACCCCAGAGTATGCAGCAGTTGTTGTACCACAGGTATTGGATAAGAATTGTGCTGTAAAGCCTTGTTTAAGGTCGACTTGTAATCAGCACAAACCCTAAGGGACCCATCAGGTTTCAGGGGAGTCACAATAGGGGTTTCCCAGGGAGCATGCTCTATCGGAACTAGGATACCTTGAGCCTGAAGTTTGTTCAATTGAGCATCCAGTTTATCTATTAGGGGCAAAGGAACTCTGCGAGGCTTTAACCTGAGGGGGGGAACAGCAGGGTCTAACGAAAAAGAAATGGGTGGCCCCTTATATGTCCCCAAACCTGGCCTGAAAACCTCAGGAAATTCCTGTACAAAATTGGGCTCCCTTAAGCAAGTCATCTTGTGCAGACCCGTGACAGCCAACCCTAAAGGTGCCATCCAATCAAGCCCCAAGAGGGAATGATTCGCCCCTTCAATGACCAGAATAGGCAAAGTACAATTTACATTTCTAAACGTAACAGGCACCATAGTGCTCCCCAAAACTTGGATAGGGTGTCCTTGGAAGTCATTGATCGCAATGTCCAGCGGCTTAAGAGTATTCAGGGACAGCGAAGGCAAATATAGTCTTAACTTGTGCCAAGGCATTAGAGTGAATTTAGAGCCAGTGTCCAGCTCCATGTGGCACGGTCGCCTATTCAAGAGGATAGGCACAATTATTTTATTAGGGGCCGAAGGGTAGATGCCACTGTCTGTAGATGCACGGTTACCTCGGTTGCTGTCCCGCGCCGTGTTGTTCCATGGTCTTCGGTTTCCTCTCCATTGTTATTGGAAGGGCCGGTAGTCTCGTTGTGACTGCAATGGGCGCTGCGGTTCTTGATTGAAGGGGGCATCCTCAGGCAGGATTGGTCGGCAGGCAGCAGCGATGTGGCCCCTCTTGTCGCAGCGGCGGCAGAAGGCGTCCTTGAATGGGCATCTCGAGCGGGCATGTTGGCCGCGACACCCGGCACAGGCTGGGAAGGATGGACGAGCTTGTCTGGCTTGCGAAACTCGCAGCTGGCAGCAATGGTCATCGCAGGGGTTGAACTCCGAAGTGTTGTAGTCGAGGTGGTCGTTGGGGGTGGCATGAGATGCCTCAGCGATTTTGAAAACGGTGGCCAGCTTGTCATTAGACTTGAGCTCAGCCGCAGCCGCCTCGGCCACTTCCGCTGTCTGAGCGGCCTTAATGACATCCTGGAGTGAGGAGTCATCAGCCGCTAAAAGTTTGTTCCTAATTGAGACATTTCTCATGCCAAAAATAATTGCATCAGTCAATCTAGCCTCCGGGTTGTCAAATTGACATTTGGATAAAATTGTGCGGAGGCGTGTGGCAAATTGGTTTATTGATTCTCCCTCAGCCTGAGCCATCCAGGAGAATTGGTGCCTCAAGACCCTGGCAGGTTTAGTCGGCTTGAAATGAGCAGCCAACTTAGAAATAAGAGTGTCCCAGGAAACCGAATTAGCCGGTTCTGGGTCAGTAAGAGTCTCTGCCAGGTCGAAAATTTGCGTTCCGCAATAATTTAAAAATAAGGCTCTTTTCCGGCCGCTGTCGGCATCTTTCATGCCGGCGGCTTCTAAAAAAATTTCAAATTTTGCCATGTAGGCAGTCCAGGTTGACCGCTCCGGATCGAAGAATTCCAGCGGCTGGATGATTGATGGGGTCGCCATACTAAATTTGTCCTTTTAAAAAAATCGCTTCTGGACCCTCGTCGCCAGTGAAATAACCTGGAACACAGTAGTTAGCTTCAAATCTTTATTTCTGCAGGATTCTAACTAGACGCGGATACACTTTCACTCAGACGCGAGCTACTGAAGAGCGCGTAACACCGGTGGCAATCTTCCTTTTATACTTTCTACCCCAGCAACAAGCGACGCTTGACAGCTCTACAAGCTTGGTGCCAAGCCGCGGCAGCCAATTAGAAGCAGGTAAACAACTTTGAACATATACAGCTTATTCTGCTTAACAACTATAAGTTTCTTAACTTTTCCACAAACAGAATATTGTAGAATTTTCTGGACATAACAGATAGCCTAGAGAAAAGGAGGGCCAGAGCGGACATGATAGCAGTCTACAAGTATATGAGGGGATGTCACAGAGAGGAGGGGATCACTTTATTCTTCAGGGCACCAGAGGGCCGGTCGAGGAACAACGTCTGGAAGCTGACCAAGGCGAGATTCAACCTGGAAATAAGGAGGAACTTCCTGACGGTCAGAGCGATCAACCAATGGAACAACCTACCAGCGGACGTTGTGAACTCCAACACTCTGGACATTTTTAAGAGAAGACTTAACTGCCACTTGACTGGTGTACTATAGGGTTCCTGCTTGGGCAGGGGGTTGAACACGATGGCCTTCATGGTCCCTTTCAACTCTAACAAATAAATAAGTAAGTAAGTAAGTAAGTAAATAAATAAATAAATAAATAAATAAATATGTTCTAGTGGTGTTCGCCCTAGAACAAGGACAGAAGCACCAGCCTGAAGATGACGAGTGGGGCCTCGTCGAAACGTCGCCAGAAATGTCTAAATCCTACACAGGAAGAAACCTGAATATACCAAGACCGTCATATATATAATTTTGCTTCCTGCACGTTTGGCATTTGGCTTGCACTTTGAGTAGTGTGCTCATTTTAATCGCTTAACTTAATTTCAGCATCACTGTTTTTTATTTAGCGGTGACGCCGATTCACAGACCATTGTGAAATCTTCACAAATGGAAGATGGAGACAGTATAAGGAATCAAATATATTCAATATAAAGCTTCTCACATCCAGATTCCTCCCTCCATCCACCTCTGCTCCTCCAGGGACCCTCCCTGGCCAACAAGTGAGCAAGCAAAGGTAGGCGTGCCAGAGAAAGCGAGCCAAGCTAGCCCCCCACCACCACTACTCCCAGAAAACCTCCCTAATGTTATAAATGGTCAGTGATAACAATTAAAATATAGAGATAGATTGCAAAGTCCCCAGGAACCAAATCAAGCAAACGCAGCAAAAAACCCCCAAAGGGGATGAAGTCAGCTTTGCAATTTCAGAATAAGGTGAGGAGGGGGTGAACATCAGTGCACTGCAAGGTTGGGGAAGCAGAAATACAGGGGGGAGGGAGCGGCACGAGGGTCACTCAGAGAAATAGAGTTGAATTTATTTTTTAAATGTTTTTTTTAAAAATTAAATTAAAAAACATTTTAAAAAACATTTATCGTGGAGAAAAAATACAACACTTTTTTGGGAAAAAATGGAGGAAAACATTTCAGGGTGCAGTTCCCACCATCTGAAAATTACAGCGGGCACATTTTAAGTTGAGGGGGAGGGGGGATGCTTGAAGCCTGGGATTGGCATCCTTGCCAGAGGAGGGGAGCTGGCTCAGAGGATGGGCCTCTGGAAGTCTCACCGAATTGTGGAAGAGGGACCCCTGGTTTCCAGGAATGGAAATGGATGGGAAGCCCCTTTCTCTAAGACACTCTTGCTAGCCGCTGACCCGGTAAACCACTTGCAGAGAAATTCCCCACCCTTTTCCCCACCCCATCCCAAGGCAGGGGGGCGGTATTTACTTATCTTCCCCACCAGTTCACAAATGTGAGCTTGCACGCTTGTTTTGCTATCTTCACGTCTCCTCCATGCACGCGTGTGTCCAATCTAATCTAATCTAATTCTAATATCATCATCATCATAATCCTTTTTGAGTGTTCCACTTGTAAGCCATGACCAGAAAAGACCTGGTCATGGCTTACAAGTGGAACACTCAGAAAGGAGACAGAAGGACTAATACTGGCGGCAAAAGAACAGGCCATTAGAACAAATGTTGTCAAAGCCAGAATTGAAAAATCAACAGACCATCCAAAGTGCAGACTCTGTAGAAACAGATGAAACAATCGATCACATACTCAGCTGCTGCAAAAAGATCGCACAGACTGACTACAAGCATAGACACGATGCTGTGGCACAGATGATCCACTGGAACTTGTGCCGGAACTACCATTTACCAGTGGCAAAGAACTGGTGGGATCATAGGCCCGAAAAAGTGGTCGAAAATGAGCAAGCAAAACTACTGTGGGACTTCCGACTTCAGACTGACCGAATTCCGAAGCATAACGCACCAGACATTGTGATCGTGGAGAAAAAGAAAGTATGGATCATCGACATCGCAATCCCAGGAGACAGCAGAATTGAGGAGAAGCAGCTAGAGAAATTAGTGAAATACGAAGATCTAAAAATCGAGCTGTAACGACTCTGGCATAAGCCAGTGAAAGGGGTCCCAGTGATACTTGGCATGCTGGGCGCAGTATCAAAGGATCTCAGTGGACATTTGAAAACCATCGGAATTGACAAAATCTCCATCTGTCAATTTCAAAAGGCCGCTTTACTGGGATCGGCAAACAGAATTCGCCGCTACATCACGCAGTCCTAGGTGCTTGGGAAGCGCCCGACTGGTGATGAAATACGAAATCCAGCATAGTGATCTCGTTTGCTGTGTAGTATTGACATAATAATAATAATAATAATAATAATAATAATAATAATAATAATAATAAAAAATAATAATTAATAATAATAATAATTATTATTATTATTATTATTATTATTATTATTATTATTATTATTATTATTAATTAGACTTGTATGCTGCCCCTCTCGGAAGACTCAGGGCGGCTCACAACAAAAATAAAACAATACAAATCTGATGGTTAAAACTACAGTATAACTAAAAACCCGCTATCTTAAAAAAATAATTAATACTATACAGTCATAACCACACATAACTCTTAATGGTCAGAGAATTCTAATTCTAATTCTAATTCTAATTCTAATTCTAATTCTAATTCTAATTCTAATTCTAATTCTAATTCTAATTCTAATTCTAATTCTAATTCTAATTCTAATTCTAATTCTAATTCTAATTCTAATTTAACAGAGCCACGGCAGATGAGCAGGCCAACCCACGACTGCCACTACCAGTTCGGGCAAATTGGTCTGAACTGGCCAGGGGTGGATTACCATGATCGTGCTGCATGCGTAGTTTCAGTTGCCTTGCATGTGCACATGGGCATGTCCCAGTGTGTTTTTGCTTCTGTGCATGTACTGAGATCTTGCGAGGGGACCCTCACATGATTTGGCTTCTGCGCATGTGCACAGAGCAAAAATACACTGGGAAGAGTGCATGCCCACACAAGCATTGTTCCCTCTAAGCTGAGCAGTGAGCAATCGCTCACTTAAAAATCATCATCAACTCAGAGTTTTCCAAACCTGCCCAGAAGCCGAGAGGGAAAGAGCGAGAGGGAAGGAGAGAGAGAGGAAGAGAGGAAGAGAGAGAAACAGATAGAAAAAAGAGAGGAAGGAAAAGAGAAAGAAAAAGAATGGGAGTAAGGAAGAGAGAAAGAAAATCAAAATCTAGTTTGAAACTAGCTCAACTATTTAAGTGGCATTTTGATATTGATAGAGTTGCCCTATTATCAGCTCACTGTTAGAGACACACCGTATTTATTTATTTATTTATTTATTTATTATTTCTGTGCTGCCCAGTCCCAAAGGACTGCCGCTCAGACACTATACTTTTCCGCCCACCCCCCAAAAAAATTAGAGGGAACACTGCACACAAGAGAACCTAAGCTGCACAACCAGCACGTCGTGCACTACTGGTGCGCTGTCTTCTGATACCATATTTGCCCCAAGGATATAACAAGTTTAGGGTCACAGCCTCCGTAGAGTTTGTGCCCTGGGAAAGCCAGCATGGATGTAAAGAGTGGAAACCCAGTGTGCAAATGGTGAGGGTGGAAAAGGGGCCCAGCTCAGCCTCTCCCCTCTTGGCCCACCAAGTATCTGGACAGCTGTGGGTCAATCCCGGTCCACTTTCTCTACCCATTCATCTGGGACAACCTACCCATTAATCCTCAGCCAGATTGGCCTTTGGGTCTCCTGGACATCCCAACCTCGCACATTTGAAGGGCCCCTGATTTTGGGAGGACGGGCTAACTCGGGATGGCTTTGGACACCATCACCCTTCACTGTCACTAGTCTAAGCCCTCCCTGGCTTTCCAGCAGGTGCAAGAGACGCTGCTCAGAGTTGGGGCATTTCCAAGGTGGGTGCCAAGGGGGCAACACAAAGCTCGGGCACAGGTACCCTGCATTGACTTGACATTTAGTTATTTATTTATTGTTAGAGTTGGAAGGGACCATGCGGGTCATCAAGTCCAACCCGCTGCCTAAGCAGGAACCCTATAGCATCCCAGCCAAATGGCAGTCCAATTTCCTCTTAAAAATGTCCAGAGTATTGGAGTTCACAACGTCCACTGGTAGGTTGTTCCACTGGTTCATCATTCTGACCGTCAGGAAGTTCTTCCTTATTTCCAGGTTGAATCTCTCCTTGGTAAGCTTCCAGCCGTTGTTCCTCGTCCGGCCTTCCGGTGCCCTGGAGAATAAAGTGATCCCCTCCTCTCTGTGGCAACCCCTTGTATACCTGTAGACTGCTATCATGTCCGCTCTGGCCCTCCTTTTCTCTAGGCTATCCATGCCCAGTTCCCACAGTCTCTCTTCGTAAGTCTTGGTTTCTAGACCCCTAATCATTTTGGTTGCTCTTTTCTGCACCTTCTCCAGAGTTTCAATGTCTTTTTTGAAGTGTGGTGACCAGAACTGAATACAGTATTCCAAATGTGGTCTCACCAGCATATAAGGGGATCACAATCTCCCTCTTCCTGCTTGGTATACCTCTAGCTATGCAGCCAAGCATCCTACTTGCTTTCCCTACCGCCTGACTGCACTGATCACCCATTTTGAGACTGTCAGAAATCACTACCCCTAAATCCTTCTCTTCTGAAGTTTTTGCTAACACAGAACTGCCAATACAATACTCAGATTGAGGATTCCTTTTCCCCAAGTGCATTATTTTACATTTGGAAACATTAAACTGCAGTTTCCATTGCTTTGACCATTTATCTAGTAAAGCTAAATCATTTACCATATTACAGACCCCTCCAGGAATATCAACCCTATTGCACACTTTAGAGTCATCGGCAAATAGGCAAACCTTCCCTACCAAACCTTCCCCTATGTCACATTTTTGGCACTTTGCAAGGATGTGGCCCAGAAGGACTCGGTGGCCTGAAGACCTTTGCCAAGGGCTGGCAAAGAGTCCTCTCCCCTTCCAGGAAGGCCTGCTGGCACTGCCCAACTCCCCCTCCCCTCTCCAAGAGAGGGGGGGTCATCTTCCTTCAAGACTCCTTGCCAGGAAATTCCTTTCTTTGTTTTCCGGGTATAAAATTTTTCTTTATTTTTCTTTCAACATAAAATAAAACAACAAGAGCAATTTTAAAAACCACAGAATCAATGCTTAAAATAATAATTAATAATATTTCTTAGATATGTTAAACATTCAGAGAGAGAGAGAAAAGCACTAATAATACTTTCAATATGTACTTTTTATCCTCTTCTTTGAAATTCCTTTCTTTGTTGACGCTCCCTTGCAGCTCCTCCATGCCAGGCGCCTAGGTGCACCAGGGCTGCCAAAGCATTGGTGCCAGGTGTGGCTTGCCAACGTAAGTCTCAGCCAGACCCCCAAAGCATGCACAAGCCAAATGGCACCGCTGGCATCCAGAGGGCACAGCCTGCGTTCTGCTCTAGGCTGCTAATGCCCTGCCAAAGGCTTTTGTGGGGGAAGGCTGGTTTATCAATTGATGTGATCGATGCCCAATTCGAACGCAGCAATATCGAATGACCCAAGTGCTAAAGCCCACTGCAACAATATCGCCAAAAAAGCTTCTAGAGTTGTTAACCTGATCCTATGCAGCTTCTGCTCAGGCAATCTCACACTACTCACAAGAGCCTACAAAACTTTTGCCAGACCCATCCTAGACTACTGCTCATCTGTCTGGAACACATACCACATCTCAGACATCAACACCCTTGAAAATGTCCAAAGATATTTCACCAGAAGAGCCCTTCACTCCTCCACTTGAAACAGAATATCCTATGAAAATAGACTAACAATCCTAGGCCTAGAAAGCCTAGAACTACAGCGCCTAAAACACGATTTGAGTATTGCCCACAAGATCATATGCTGCAACGTCCTACCAGTCAATGACTACTTCAGCTTCAACCGCAATAACACAAGAGCACGCAACAGATTCAAACTTAATACGAACAGCTCCAAACTTGACTGTAAAAAATATGATTTCAACAATCGAGTTATCGAAGCGTGGAACTCATTACCAGACTCAATTGTGTCAACCCCTAACCCCCAACATTTCTCCCTTAGACTCTCCACGATTGACCTCTCCAGGTTCCTAAGAGGCCAGTAAGGGGCGTACATAAGTGCACTGGTGTGCCTTTCATCCCCTGTCCAATTGTCTCTCCTTTCTTTCACCTATCTTATATATTCTCTTCCTTTCATATATCCTCTCCTCTAAGTTCACTTTCACCCTCTTTTATATTATCACATGTCTATTTTTCTTCCTATGTATTTGTGTATTGGACAAATGAATGAATGAATGAATGAATGAATGAATGAATGAATGAATGAATGAATGAATGAATGAATGAATAAATAAATAAATAAATAAATAAATAAATAAATAAATAAATACTCTGAGATGGCTGGCCACAAGCCACAGGGGAGGGCAGCGAAACACTTGTTAGAAATCACAGACTTCCAAGAGGCAGCCACAATTCGCATTCAGGCCTCTTCATCCTGGTCCCACAATGCCATGGAAAAAAGCATATATATATTTTTCTGAAGATGGACACACTCTAACCAGGAGACCCTGAGGGAGTCAAGCTATTCTCCAAAGCACCTGAGGGTAGAACAAGAAGCAATGGGTGGAAACTAAACAAGGAGAGAAGCAACTTAGAACTAAGGAGTAAATTCCTGACAGTCAGAACAATTAATCTGTGGGACAGAAGTTGCCTCCAGAAGTTGTAAATGCCCTAACACTGGAAGTTTTTAAGAAGGTGTTGGATAAACCATCTGTCTAAAGTAGTGCAGGGTTTCCTGCCTAAGCAGGGGGTTGGACTAGAAGACCTCCAAGGTCCCTTCCAACTCTGTTGTTGTTGTTGTTGTTGTTGTTGTTGTTGTTGTTGTTGTTGTTATTATTATTATTATTTTATTCACAAAAAATAGTAATATACAGCAAGCAACTATTATACGCTAGATTTCGTATCACAATATCACAAGTTGACCACTTCCTGAGCGTCTAGGACTGTGTGATGCATTTTTGTATGATGCGCGCAGATCCAAGTACGGTGGCTTTTTGCAAGTGACAGATCGTGATATTGTCAATGTTTATTGTTTTCATTCTTTTAAAAGTTTATTTTATTAAATTTTACAAAATAAAAAATGGGTACATTATAATACCTTTTTTTTACATATCTTACCCATTTCATCATATTTCTTATGTTTCCATTTTTACAAATTATATATTTACATTTCTATATCTATCAGTTTATATTTACCTTTACAAATTGTTTATAGCATTGTATGTGTTTATCTGTTTTTTTATGACATTACACACTATATCTCTACACCTTATTTCTATTCTCCATCCATTTATACCATAGATTCCAAGTACAGTGATACCTCATCTTACGAACTTAATTCGTTCCGTAACCAGGTTTGTAAATTGAAAAGTTCGTAAGACAAAGCAATTTTCCCCATAGGAATCAATGTAAAAGCAAATAATGCGTGCAAACCCATCCCAAAATCACCCCTTTTGCCTTGCACCGCTGGGAATCCCCACCTCCGGACTTCCGTTGCCAGCCAAAGCGCCCGTTCTTGCATTGCTGAGCCCTCCCTCGCTGGGATTCAAAGCAGCACCGGCAAAAATGAAGGGAATCCCAGCGAGGGGATCCTCAGGGAAATCCCAGCAACATAAGAATGGGCGCTTCAGCTGGCAACAGAAGTCCGGAGGTGGGGTTTCCCAGCGAGGGGAGCCTCAGGGGAATCCCAGCAACTCAAGAACAGGCGCTTCAGGTGGCAACAGAAGGTGGGGATTCCCAGCAAGGGGAGGCTCAGGGAAATCCCAGCGCTTCGGCTGGCAATGGAAGTCCAAAGGTGGGGCATCCCAGCGGTGGCGGCTCAAGTTCGAAAGATGAAAATAGTTTGGAAGAAGAGGCAAAAAAATCTTAAACACCGGGTTCGTATCACGAAAAGTTCGTATGAAGAGGCGTTCGTAAGACGAGGTATCACTGTATTGCAATATTGTTTTCAAATGCCGCCTGAGGTCTTTTGGCATAGCACCCAGAGTGCCATAACTACTGGGACCACCTGTACTGGTTTATGCCAGAGTCATTGTAGTTCGATTTTAAGATCCTAGTATCAGCTAAGTTTTTCTTGTTTCTCATCAATTTGACTGTCACCTGGTATGGCGACATCAAAGACATTTATTATTATTATTACTATTACTATTACTACTACTACTATTATTATTATTATTATTATTATTATTATTATTATTATTATTATTATGTCAGTACAACACAGCAAACGAGATCACTATGCTGGATTTCGTATTTCATCACCAGTCGGGCGCTTCCCAAGCACCTAGGACTGCGTGATGTACCGGCGAATTATGTTTGCCGATCCCAGTAAAGGGGCCTTTTGCAATTGACAGATGGAGATTTTGTCACTTCCGATGGTTTTCAAATGTCCGCTGAGATCCTTTGGTACTGCGCCCAGCGTGCCAAGGACCACTGGGACCACTTTCACTGGCTTATGCCAGAGTCATTGCAGCTCGATTTTTAGATCTTCGTATTTCACTAATTTCTCTAGCTTCTATTATTATTATTATTATTATTATTATTATTATTATTATTATTATTACTACTACTACTACTACTACTACTACTACTACTATTACTACTATTATTGTCCCACCTTAAGCATGAAAACTAACTGCTTGACTTTGGGCCAATCACTAGGAAACGGCGAGTTCTAGTTCCACTTTAGGTATGAAAGCCAGCTGCGTGATTTTGGACCAGTCCTTCTCTCTCAGCCCAACCTACCTCACAGGGTTATTGTTCTGGGGAGGGGAGGAAAGAGGAGGAAAGTTTGTTTTGTGTGTTTGCTGCCTTGCATGACTCCCAGAATAATAAAAGCGGGGGCTACCTGTTCTGCAGCCCCAGCAATTCCAGAAATAGGTCAAAACTGTTTTATTTCAAAGAGCTTCTAGTCCTGGCTGGTTGACAGGTTTTATCTTTGCTTTCAGTGCTGATGGCTCTTTGTTTTGGAAATTGTTTTGATTTACTTCTTCATTATTATGATGGTCTCAGTTTTGACTTAAATGTTGGGGGGCTGGCTCCACGCCTCCCCAAGTCGATGGATAGGGGTGGATTAAAAGCACCAGGTCCCTAAACAAGCCAACCCACCAAGAGACTGAATGGGGGGAAAATATCTCCCCAATATACATATAAAAGGACAATTTGTATACTTTTCTTAAGAGCCATCCGTTTAAAATCTGATCTGGGCATTTTATGGCCCCTGGCCGCGCCTGGCCATTTAGCCATCTCCCTCTGTACCGCATGGATCACTTTTATTTTGAAGGCAACTATTTAAGAGAAGAAAATAGTTGGAAGGGACCTTGGAGGTCTTCTAGTCCAACCCCCTGTTCAAACAGGAGATCCTATACCCATGATGGAGAACCTACAGGATGCGTTCCAAAAGTAATGCATTTTTTAAAAAGTAATTTATTGATCAGATTTGCACAAACACTTAAAATTCTTCAAAGCACTGTCCTTGGGCCTCTACACATTTTTTCCAATGACTCTGCCATGACCGGTACGCACCCTGGAAGGCGTCTTTGGGGACCTCTCGCAAGGTCTTTGTCATGGCTGATTGGATCTCTTCTATGGACAAAAAATGTGCCTTGCCACAATGCGCTACGAGTCCGTGAGTTCCTGACCAAACACCAGGGGCCAACATTGCCCCACCCACCCCTATAGTCCTGACGTCACCCCAGCTGACTTCTTTTTGTTCCCAGCCCTGAAAGAAACCTGTTTTTCGTCCATACAAGAGATCCAATCAGCCGTGACAAAGGCCTTGCGAGAGGTTCCCGAAGACGCCTTCCTGATAGTTAGTACTGGTCATGGCAGTGTCACTGGAAAAAAATGTGTAGAGGCCCAAGGCCAGTACTGTGAAGAATTTTAAGTGTTTGTGCAAATCTGTTCAATAAATTACTTTTAAAAATAATAATTGCATTACTTTGGAATGCACCCTATATGGCACGCATGCCACAGCTAGCACACAGAGCCATATCAGAGGGCACGTGAGGCATTGCCCTATGTCAGTTCCAGTGCACATGTGCAACCTGGCCAGGTGATGTTCGGCCTTGGGGAAGGCCGTTTTTGCCCTCAGGAGGCTTCCTTGAAGCCTCCGGGGGTGAAAAATGACCCAACGGGCAAACCAGAAGTTCAGAAAAATGGACTTCTGGTTTGCTTGTTGGGCCATTATTCGCACTCCAGAGGCTACACGGAAGCCTCCTGAAGCCTGAGGATGGCAAAAAAACAGCCCAGTGGGTCAACCAGAAGTTCAGAAATCACCTTCTGTTTGGCCCTTTTGGTTGTTTTTCACCATTCCCAGGCTTCAGTGAGGCCTCTGCACATGATGCATTGGGGCAGTGGGGGGGCTGAGCACATCTGGGGAGTCAGCGTGGGGGTTATATGCAAGGGGAAGGGAATCGTAGAAGATGATCACTACACAACCGTCAAGTGGGAATCCTTCCTCACACCTCGAAGGATGAAATATTTTGGGGTTTTTTTTTAAAAGGCAGAATATTATATTTCTCTAAAGGAGAAATGGAGAAATATGTTCTTAGAGGCAGAAAACAGCCCCCTCCTTGAGTTCTTTCTTAATAGCCCATAGCAGATGCCGGCACTTCAATGAGGAAGACAACTATCTAGATGGCTCCATTCATAACCAAAGCAAATACTGCTGGCGGAAATCCATTCAAGATACCATATTTTTCGGAGTATAAGATGCACCGGAGTATAAGACACACCTTAGTTTTGGGAGAGGAAAATGGGGGAAAGAATCTGCTTACCAGGGATTCATCTGTCTAGCATCCTTAGTCTGCTCAGCTTCAGCACATTATTTTATCCCCTGGTTAGGGCTTTAAAAAAACTTTATTCGGACAGAGTAACAATGAAAGAGCTTGCAGGCGGGTAAGAGCTGGTAACATCATTAAAACCCGGAAAGAAACATTCAGAACAAGTAGAGCAGTGAAAAAAAGCCTGCAAAGACTTAGGGCTTGGAAAACATTCTTTGCAGAGAGTAACAATGAAAGAGCCTGCAAGGGGGTAAGAGCTGGGAACATTGTTGGCAGCTGGTTAGGGTGGAAAGAAGCATTTGGAACAAGTTAGATCAATGGGGGGGGGGACCTTAGGGCTTGGAAAACATTCTTCACACAGAATAACAATGAAAGAGCTTGCAAGCGGGTAAGAGCTGGGAACATTGTTGGCACCTAGTTAGGGCTGGAAAAAAACCGATTCGAAACACATTAGAGCAATGAAAAAAATCCTGCAAAGACTTAGGGCTTGGAAAACAGTCTTCGCAGAGAGAAACAATGAAAGAGCCTGCAAGGTAAGAGCTGAGAAGATCGTTAGTAGCTAGTTAGAGCTGGGGGGGGGGAAGCTACATTCAGGGTATAAAATGCACCCAAATTATCAGCCTCTTTTAGGAAGGAAAAAGGTGCATCTTATATTCTGAAAAATACGGTAGGATGTTTTGAAACTCCTTGCAGCTAAAGTTTGACAGCTAACATAAATAGAATGGTAGATAAAGAACTGCTAAAGAAATAAAGGAGACTGGCATAGATCTGTTTCAAGCTTATTAGCTTTCGTCAGCCAGTCATGCCCTTCTAGGTTTCGAACCTGGGCTGTTTATGTCTTGCTAGGCAGTGATTTTTCCTCTAAACTTTTATCAGCTGAGCCAGAGAAGGATTACATGTTTTTCTGTCGAGTCATCTAGGTATACCCAAATATGGGAGGATGCTGACTTTGTGACACAGAATCAATCCATTAAATTAATTGCAACTTTAAACAATTTCACATCGCCAGAGTCTGCGGTTAAAGTTTAACAGATATGTTCTTCCCCGCGTTTATTCTCACACCATTTCTTCTTTTTAAATAAAAAATAAAAATTCTTGGAAACCCTGATGGGAAAATAAATCCAAGGGAAGAAAGAAATTTTTTGGGGGGGGGACCCCAGGCTGGGACATCTGTCCAGGCACTTATTATTTTATTATTTTATTATTTTATTATTTTATTATTTTATTATTTTATTATTTTATTATTTTATTATTTTATTATTTTATTATTTTATTATTTTATTATTTTATTATTTTATTATTTTATTATTTTATTATTTTATTATTTTATTATTTTATTATTTTATTATTTTTTATTTTTTATTTTTTATTTTATTATTTTACTATTTTACTATTTTACTATTTTATTATTTTATTATTTTATTATTTTATTATTTTATTATTTTATTATTTTATTATTTTACTATTTTATTATTTTATTATTTATTATTTTTTATTTTTTATTTTTTAGTTTTTATTTTTTAGTTTTATTTTTTGATTTCTTTATTTTTTATTTCTTTATTCTTTTATTTTTTATTTCTTTATTTCTTTATTTTTTATTTTTTTATATTATTATTATTTTTTATTTTTTATTTTTTTATTATTTTTTTTATTTTTTATTTTTATTTTATTGTACTGTACTATACTATACTATACTATACTATACTATACTATACTATACTATACTATACTATACTATACTATACTATACTATACTATACTATACTATACTATACTATACTATACTATACTATACTATACTACAGTGTTTCCCAACCTTGGCAACTTGAAGATATCTGGCTGGGGAATTCTGGTAGTTGAAGTCCAGATATCTTCAAGTTGCCAAGGTTGGGAAACACTGCTATACTATACTAAATATTATCAGGGCGTCTTACAACAATATAAAAAAATACAAATTACAATAATAATGAAGTCAGAAGGAGGCCAACTCTGTGATTTTGTTGGTCTCTGGGAGGTATGCGGCAGGAGACGGTCCCATAAATAGTCTGGTCCTAAGTCACGTAGGGCTTTATAGGGAATAACCAACACCTTGAATTGTGACCGGAGGCAGAAATTAATCAGTAGCCAGTGCAGCTCATGGAGCATAGATGTTATATGGTTGTACCGGACCAGGAGGCTTTGCCCACAGTTGCTCAAGCCCTCATCACCTCCCATCTTGATAAGAAGCTAAGAAGAGCCCTGCTGAATCAGGCCAAAGTCCATCGAGTCCAGTATTCTATGTCACACAGTGGCCCACCAATTGTCCATGGGGATCTTGAGCAGAAAGAGAAGGCAAAACCCTCCCTTTCCCTCGACCCCCAACAAATGGGACCCAAGGGAACCCTGCCAGCCTCAACCAACATAGAGGCGGCACATGGACATCTGTTTCAATAACCACCGATGATACACTTAGCATCCATGAATCTGCCTAATCCTGCCTTGAAGCTCTCCAGGCTGACAGCTGTCACAGCCTCTTCTGGAAGGGAATTCCATCAACCAAGGACCCTCTGGGTGAAGAAATATTTCCCTTGATTTGTCCTCACTTTCTTACCTAGGAGCTTTAGGGAGGGCCCCCTTGTCCTAGTACTGTGTGATAGAGAAAAAAAATGTTCTCTATTCACCTTTTCTATCCCATGCAGGATTTTATATTTTATTTTATTTTATTATTTTATTATTTATTATTTTTTATTTTTTATTTTTTAGTTTTTATTTTTTAGTTTTATTTTTTGATTTCTTTATTTTTTATTTCTTTATTCTTTTATTTTTTATTTCTTTATTTCTTTATTTTTTATTTTTTTATATTATTATTATTTTTTATTTTTTATTTTTTTATTATTTTTTTTATTTTTTATTTTTATTTTATTGTACTGTACTATACTATACTATACTATACTATACTATACTATACTATACTATACTATACTATACTATACTATACTATACTATACTATACTATAGTATACTATACTACAGTGTTTCCCAACCTTGGCAACTTGAAGATATCTGGCTGGGGAATTCTGGTAGTTGAAGTCCAGATATCTTCAAGTTGCCAAGGTTGGGAAACACTGCTATACTATACTAAATATTATCAGGGCGTCTTACAACAATATAAAAAAATACAAATTACAATAATAATGAAGTCAGAAGGAGGCCAACTCTGTGATTTTGTTGGTCTCTGGGAGGTATGCGGCAGGAGACGGTCCCATAAATAGTCTGGTCCTAAGTCACGTAGGGCTTTATAGGGAATAACCAACACCTTGAATTGTGACCGGAGGCAGAAATTAATCAGTAGCCAGTGCAGCTCATGGAGCATAGATGTTATATGGTTGTACCGGACCAGGAGGCTTTGCCCACAGTTGCTCAAGCCCTCATCACCTCCCATCTTGATAAGAAGCTAAGAAGAGCCCTGCTGAATCAGGCCAAAGTCCATCGAGTCCAGTATTCTATGTCACACAGTGGCCCACCAATTGTCCATGGGGATCTTGAGCAGAAAGAGAAGGCAAAACCCTCCCTTTCCCTCGACCCCCAACAAATGGGACCCAAGGGAACCCTGCCAGCCTCAACCAACATAGAGGCGGCACATGGACATCTGTTTCAATAACCACCGATGATACACTTAGCATCCATGAATCTGCCTAATCCTGCCTTGAAGCTCTCCAGGCTGACAGCTGTCACAGCCTCTTCTGGAAGGGAATTCCATCAACCAAGGACCCTCTGGGTGAAGAAATATTTCCCTTGATTTGTCCTCACTTTCTTACCTAGGAGCTTTAGGGAGGGCCCCCTTGTCCTAGTACTGTGTGATAGAGAAAAAAAATGTTCTCTATTCACCTTTTCTATCCCATGCAGGATTTTATACACTTCGATCAAGTCGCTCCTTAAATGCCGTCGTTCAAGGCTGAAGAGACCAAGGCGTTGCAACCTGGTTTCATAAGGGGGGGCTCCATTTCCTTGATCATTCTTGTTGCCCTTTTTTGCACCTTTTCCAGTTCCATTCTATCCTTCTTGAGGTGCTGTGACCAGAACTGTACACAGTACTCCAAGTGTGTTCTCACCATCGATTTGTACAGAGGCAACACAACACTTACTGACTTATTTTCGATTCCCTTCCTAATCAGGCCAAGCGTGGAATTTGCTTTTTTTTTTTTTTTTACTGCTGCTACACACTGGGTTGACATCTTAGAAACATAGAAACAGAGAAGACTGACAGCAGAAAAAGACCGCATGGTCCATCTAGTCTGCCCTTATACTATTTTCTGTATTTTATCTTAGGATGGATATATGTTTATCCCAGGCATGTTTAAATTCAGTTACTATGGATTTACCAACCACATCTGCTGGAAGTTTGTTCCAAGGATCTACTACTCTTTCAGTAAAACAATATTTTCTCATGTTGCTTTTGATCTTTCCCCTAACTAACTTCAGATTGTGTCCCCTTGTTCTTGTGTTCACTTTCCTATTAAAAACACTTCCCTCCTGAACCTTATTTAACCCTTTAACATATTTAAATGTTTTGATCATATCCCCCCTTTTCCTTCTGTTCTCCAGACTAGACAGATGGAGTTCATTAAGTCTTTCCTGATACATTTTATACTCAAGACCTTCCACCATTCTTGTAGCCCGTCTTTGGACCCGTTCAATTTTGTCAATATCTTTTTGTAGGTGAGGTCTCCAGAACTGAACACAGTATTCCAAATGTGGTCTCACCAGCACTCTATATAGAGGGAACTCTTCATTGAGCTGTCCACCAGAACCCTGATATCCTTTTATTATTGCAATGTGCTCTATGTGGGGCTACCCTTGAAGAGTTTTTGGAGGCTGCAGATGGTCCCCATATAATATCTACGCTCCATGAGCTGCACTGGCTACCGATTAGTCTCCGGTCACAATTCAAGGTGTTGGTTCAAGGTGTTGAGCTCTCGTGGCTGCCTTCTGGACTATCTATCTATCTATCTATCTATCTATCTATCTATCTATCTATCTATCACAACACTCTCTATCTATCTATCTATCTATCTATCTATCTATCTATCTATCTAATTTTGTCCAATACACAATAGTACACAATGAAGGTAGTAGAGGACACATTCGGGGGGGGGGGATTAAAGAAGGAATAGAAGAGAGGGTACAGGATAAGATAAATCAAAGAGAGAATAGAAGAAAGATAAAGGGATAGAAGAGAAGATATATGGGATATAGGAGAGACAATAGGACAGGGGTTGGAAGGCACTCTAGTGCACCTATGCACACCCCTTACTGACCTCTTAGGAATCTGGAGAGGTCAACCGTGGACAGTCTAAGGGTAAAATGTTGGGGGTTAAGGAATGATACTACTGAGTCCGGTAATGAGTTCCACGCTTCGACAACTCTATTACTGAGGTCGTATTTTTTACAGTCAAGTTTGGAGCAGTTAATATTGAGCTTGAATCTGTTATGTGCTCTAGTGTTGTTGCGGTTGAAGCTGAAGTAGTCATTGACAGGTAGAACGTTGCCGCATATGATCTTGTGGGTAATACTTAAATCGTGTTTTAGGCGCTGTAGTTCTAGGCTTTCTAGGCCCAGGATTGTTAGTCTATTTTCGTAGGATATTCTGTTTCGAGTGGAGGAGTGAAGGGCTCTTCTGGTGAAATATCTTTGGACGTTTTCAAGGGTGTTGATGTCCGAGATGTGGTATGGGTTCCAGACAGATGAGCAGTATTCAAGGATGGGTCTGGCAAAAGTTTTGTAGGCTCTTGTGAGTAGTGTGAGATTGCCGGAGCAGAAGCTATGTAGGATCAGGTTAACAACTCTAGAAGCCTTTTAGGCCCAGGATTGTAAATCCAGTTTCATACGGTATTCTGTTACAGGGGGAGGAATGCAGGGCTCTTCTGGGGAAGTATCTCTGGACATTTAATTTAAATACTCTCCGGCCCTCTTCAGGGTTCCTATTTGAACTTCCAAAGCCTGGAGGAGCTTGGAGTGACAGAGGAAAAATAATCTCCCCCCCCCCTCTCTCTCTTTTCCAAAGCCAGATCCAAGTCTTTGCAAGGCCTGTTGTAACGGAGTGAAATCTCACTTTGATCCTCTTTCCGGCACCTCCATCCTCCACCAGGCTTGAAATAACTTGCATTTTAAAAGGATCCACGGTCTGCTTTCTTCCAACACCACCTCTTTCCTTCCCCTCCCCCGGAAGAAAAAAATAATTGTCATATTTTAAACCCTGCCTCATGTGTGGACCACACTGTCCTCCGTTCCTTCTGCCAGAGAATTCCTATTTATGAACGTCAGGGCAAAGGTGGAGAACAAATTTTTTAAAAGGGAGAAAGAAATAAACGAAGAAATAAAATCGAACGAAGCTAGGTTTGGAGATACTGATGGGCCAGGGCTCTCTTCAGGTCGGCCAGGCTGGCTGAGGCTTTTGGGTCTTGTGGTCTTCCAACCCGACTGGTAGGAATCGAGCTGATAGTCCAACTAGACAAGCAGGAATTGTGGCCGCCGTGTTATGCTCCCTTCTAGAACAGCTAAGGTTGTAGTCCTCAAGACTCTGACTAAGCGACCGATTCTAATTGAAACTTAAGAACCTGCTTTATCTGAGGTCCTCGAATTATGACTGGTTGCTTAGTGACTGATGGTTTGTCTCCCCATCCCAAAAGTTACTTATAACCCAGTTCTGAATTCGGTCAATTATGACCTATAAAGCCCTACATGGCATCGGATTAGAATACCTACAGGACCGCCTCCTGACGCATAAATCCCTGCGGCCGGTTAGGTCCCAGAGAGTTGGCCTTCTCCAGGTCTGGTCAACTAGAGTCTAGACACTGTCATTTGGTGGGGCCTAGAGGAAGAGCCTTCTCTGTGGGGGGCCCGGCCTTCTGGAATCAGGTCCCCCCCCGAAGATTCGCCCTGCCCCCACCCTCCTCGCTTTCCGCAAGAGTCTCAAGACTCACTTATGCTGCCAGGCCCCTTGGCCGATGAATGTACTGAAAGAAACTGATTGAATGAGAATGACTGGTTTTTTAGGGTTTTTAGTTTTAGATGATATATTTAATTAATTGGACCCGAAATGTTATGTATTGTTTTATTATATGTTGTGAGCCACCCCAAGTCCTCGGAGAGGGGTGGCATAAAAGTCCAATTAATTAATTAATGGAAGGAAGGAAGGAAGGAAGGAAGGAAGGAAGGAAGGAAGGAAGGAAGGAAGGAGAAAGAAATAGATGGGGAAGGGAAGGGAAGAAAAGGAATGGAGATGAAAGAAAGAAGGAGAGAAGGGGGAAGAAGGAAGAAAGTGGCAAGCGAGGGAGGGAGAATGGAAGGAAGGAAGGAAGGAGAAAGAAATAGATGGGGAAGGGAAGGGAAGAAAAGGAAGGAAAGGAGGAGATGAAGGAAATAATGAGGGAAGGGGGAGGGAGGAAGGAAGTGGCAAGGGGGGGAGGGAGAATGGAAGGAAGGAGGGAGGGAAGGAAGGAGGGAAGGAAGGAGGGAAGGAAGGAGGAAAGGAAAGAAGGAAGGAGACAGAATGAGCAAGAGAATGGGAAGAAAGAAGGAAGGAAAGAAGGAAGGAGGTGAAAAGGGAGGGAGGGAAGAAGGAAGGGGAGAGAGGGCAAGAAAATGGGAGGGAGGGGAAGGGGGAGAGAGAGAGGGAGGAAGAAAGATAACTTTGCTTAAATCTTTCAGGAGCCACCCCTAAGGAAAGAAGTCAGAGACATGTCAAGGGACCCAGACCAGACCCCTTGGCTCTCCTGATGAAGATTAAGAGATGGGGAATGAAATGTCTTTTATAAACATCTCCAACTTCTCCGTCTTGTCCTCCCCCCACTCCCCCCATTTCAGGAGGTGAGCAGAAGGCGGCTGATATTCTAATTTCCTGCTACTTCCACCCAAACCTTCCCTCCAGGTCCCTAAAGATGTAGGAAAACCAGGCAGGGAACCCACCGAAGAAGCAGCCTCCAACGCACCCAATTTCTGACCAGCAATGCACCAAAAACCACACTATATAAGGGAACGCCGCAAAGAAAGAAATTTAAAAAGAAAAAAGAAACGCCGGTGGCGGAGTGTCGTGCCCAGAAAAAGCACACAATGTTTACTGTGAACCTTTAAAAAAAGAAACAAACCCAAATCCCCTTCGGATCCAGCAAATTGAATCGGACAGTTTTGCAGAATTGGGAAATTAGAAAAATCCCTCGGTCGGAACAGATGGATTATCTCGCTCTAGAGCAGGAGAGACCATTGCAATTCGGGTCGGACGATGGGGAGGTCCAGTGACCACTGCAAGTGAAGCTCCCGCCCCCACGAGACCCCTTCAGGGATAAGCTCCCCAATAGTGATGGGCGAACCCAACGGTGTTCGGGTTCGGCAAGTTCGGACGAACTTTACGCAAAATTCGCCCGAACCCGAACTGAACCTGAACTCGAACCCGAACGGGGAATCCCTCCCACAAAGAGATTCAGGGGTCGGAGCTTTGACGTCACCGGCAGGTGGCTAAGGACACCAAGGTGATCACTTCCTGGATTCATGTTTATTTTTACGTGAAAGGACCGCCCTTTGCTTGCAGCTCCGCTGCAGCGTCCTTTTTCGTAAAAATAACTGTTTATTTTTACGTGAAGACCTCCCTTTGAAGGAGCTGGGGAATCCCTCCCACGAAGAGATTCCGGGGGCAGAGCTTTGACATCACCGGCAGGTTGCTAAGGACGCCAAGATGATCACTTCATGGATTCCATGGAATCCAGGAAGTGATCACCTTGGCGTCCTTAGCAACCTGCCAGTGACGTCAAAGCTCCAAATGCCGAACACGACCCCGAACTTTGCCCAAAGTTTTAAAAAATTTCGGATTCGTGTTGGGCATACCGAACACCGCAAAATTCAGTACGGACCCGAATTGTGCAGGTTCAGTTTGCCAATCACTACTCCCGAACATTTTCTGAGCATTGCGACCCTTTTGCAACCTAAAGGTGGAACTCTAATGAGCGAGCATAAGTGCACTAGTGTGCCTTATGTCCTCTGTCGAATTGTCTCTCCTATATTTTATATATCTTTTCTTCCATTCATATATCCTTTCCTCTACTCTTCATTGACGTATTCTATTCTCATATCTTTTCCTCTATCCTTTCCCTGATATTTACTAATAAATGTTTTCATTCTCTTTAACTTTCCATTTGTATTGGATAAAATAAATAAATAAATAAATAAATAAATAAATAAATAAATAAAATAAACCACTCCTTTGTAAATACGAGACATCCTCAACCTTGAGTATCCATCTTTTTACTCCAGGTTCCACACCGTCAGCTACTCTCTACATGGGGCTACCTTTAAAAAGTGTTCGGAAACTTCAGATCATGCAGAATGCAGCTGCGAGAGCAGTCATTGGCTTCCCTAGGTACGCCCATGTTACTCCAACACTATGCAGTCTGCATTGGTTGCCGATCAGTTTCTGGTCACAATTCAAAGTGTTGGTTATGACCTATAAAGCCCTTCATGGCATCGGACCAGAATATCTCCGAGACCGCCTCCTGCCGCACGAATCCCAGCGACCGATTAGGTCCCACAGAGTGGGCCTTCTCTGGGTCCCGTCAACTAAACAATGTCGGTTGGCAGGCCCCAGGGGAAGAGCCTTCTCTGTGGCGGCCCCAACTCTCTGGAACCAGCTCCCCCCAGAGATTAGAACTGCCCCCACCCTCCTTCCCTTTCGTAAACTCCTCAAAAGCCACCTTTGTCGCCAGGCATGGGGGAACTGAGATATCTCCCCCGGGCCTATACAATTTATACAATTTATGTATGGTATGTTTGTATGTATGTCTGTTTAATAATGGGGTTTTTAAAATATCTTAAGTTGTAAATTATTAGATTTGTTATAAACTGTTTTTATTGTGTTGTGAGCCGCAACACAATAAACATAAACATAAACGTACTCCAATCCCCCCTCCTTCTTGGATTCCAGGATTCATCCTCCTGCTCCAAGGCCACGAGAACCAAGCTGAAACCCTCTAAGCCAGTGGTTCTCAACCTTTCTAATGCGGCGACCCTTTAATACCATTCCTCATGTTATGGTGGGCCCAACCATAAGTCTAGCTCCAATTGTAGCTGATTGGCAGGAAGGTCAGAGGGACACTCCCACTGTAAACACCTGATTGGTCGTATTGTAAAAATATGTCCTATGTACTGTATATATGATGCTGCTATATATGGAGCCCCTCCCTTATGAAACCAGGTTGCAACGCCTTGGTCTCTTCAGCCTTGAAAGACGGCGTTTAAGGGATGACTTGATCGAAGTGTATAAAATCATGCATGGGATAGAAAAGGTGAATAGAGAACTTTTTTTTCTCTATCACACAGTACTAGGACAAGGGGGCCCTCCCTAAAGCTCCTAGGTAAGAAAGTGAGGACAAATCAAGGGAAATATTTCTTCACCCAGAGGGCCCTTGGTTGATGGAATTCACTTCCAGAAGAGGTTGTGACAGCTGTCAGCCTTGACAATTGGTGGGCCACTGTGTGACACAGAATGCTGGACTCAATGGGCTTTAGCCTGCCTGATTCAGCATGGATCTTCTTATACTGTTATGTCCCAAGGTGCCAGAATAGAAGCTTTAGTTCCTAACACCATGGGAAATTTGTCAGTTCCCTTTGTCTTAGGCGACCCCTGTGAAATGGTCATTCAACCCCCAAAGGGTTGAGAACATAGAAACATAGAAGATTGACAGCAGAAAAAGACTTCATGGTCCATCTGCCCTTATACTATTTCCTGTATTTTATCTTAGGGTGGATCAATGTTTATCCCGGGCATGTTTAAATTCAGTTGCTGTGGATTTACCAACCACATCTGCTGGAAGTTTATTCCAAGCATCTACTACTCTTTCGGTAAAATAATATTTTCTCACGTTGCTTCTGATCTTTTCCCCAAGTAACCTCAGATTGTGCCCCTTTGTTCTTGTGTATAAATAAATAAAGAAATAAATAAATGTTTGTTTGTTTGTTTACTTATTTACTTATTTACTTACTTACTTACTTACTTACTTACTTACTTACTTACTTACTTACTTACTTACTTATTTATTTATTACCAATTACATAGTCTTTCTTGCCAGTTGTCTTTGTCATAATTAGCAAACAAAGATATCAGGCCTAGGCACATTTTAACTGTAATACATGACTACAATACAGAGAGATTGCAGAGCAAACCTAACAGTGAGTAGCCAACAAAGAGAAACAAAGAGAAATAAGCTGTGAACTCTAGCTCCCTCTTGAGGCCGTCTGAAACACTTGCAGCCAATACATTGCCAACCCAACTATTATGGACAAAGTCCTAACACTAATCAAGGAGAGAAACAACTTAGAACCAAGGAGGAGTTTCCTGACGGTGAGAACAATTAGCCAGTGGAACAATTTGCCACCAGAAGTTTTGGATGCTCCCCTGCTGAAGGTCTTCAAGAAGAGAATGGACAGCACATTTGTCTGGGAACGGATCAGGTTTACTGCTTGAGCAGGGAGGTGGACTATATGACCTCCAAGGTCCGTTCTGACTGTGTTTTTAAATTGTGCTTCTTACCTGTCTCAAAAAAAGGAGCTCCCACTCCCGCCGCAGCTGGATTTGCTCACGGCCCATCCCCCTCGGCTCTCTCTTCCTACTTCTGCCAGCCCATTTCCCCCTCCCCAGTGCTTTTTAAGCAGCCCCAAGCACCAATCACACCCCGTCCTGCTCTAAAGAGGGCTGGTTTCACAGCAATAATGAGGCAAAGCAAACAGGGTCTGTGAAGGTTTCAAACATCTGTTGAACAAATGAGGCAAGGCTGCTTCCAGATGCTTTCCACCAAGAGCCCCCTCCCCAGCTCAGCCCAGCCCTAGCGTTGCATCGCCTGATATTTGGGCAGGAGGAGGTATAGAATTAATAATAATAATAATAATAATAATAATAATAATAATAATAATAATAATAATAACAACAACAACAACAACAACAACAAAACAATTGATCACATACTCAGCTGCTGCAAAATTCAATTCAATTCAATTCAATTTAGTAGATTTGTATGCCACCCCTCTCCGAAGACTCGGGGCGGCTCACAACAACAATAAAAACAGTATAACAATGGAACAAATCTAATAATAAAATTACATTTAAAAACCCCAACAATTTAAAAACCATACAACACATACATACCAAACATAAAATATAAGAAAGCCTGGGGGAGATGTTTTAATTCCCCCATGCCTGGCAATATAGGTGGGTCGCACAGACTGACTACAAGCATAGACATGATGCTGTGGCACAGATGATCCACTGGAACTTGTGCCGGAACTACCATTTACCAGTGGCAAAGAACTGGTGGGATCATAAGCCTGAAAAACTGGTCAAAAATGAGCAAGCAAAACTACTGTGGAACTTTCCGACTTCAGATTGACCGAATTCTGAAGCATAACACACCAGACATTGTGATCATGGAGAAAAAGAAAGTATGGATCATCGACATCACAATCCCAGGGGACAGCAGAACTGAGGAGAAGCAGCTAGAGAAATTAGTGAAATACGAAGATCTAAAAATCGAGCTGCAACGACTCTGGCATAAGCCAGTGAAAGTGGTCCCAGTGGTACTTGGCAGGCTGGGCGCAGTGCCAAAGGATCTCAGTGGACATTTGAAAACCATCGGAAGTGACAAAATCTCCATCTGTCAATTGCAAAAGGCCGCTTTACTGGGATCGGCAAACATAATTCGCCACTACATCACGCAGTCCTAGGTGCTTGGGAAGCGCCCGACTGGTGATGAAATACGAAATCCAGCATAGTGATCTCGTTTGCTGTGTTGTATTGACACAGCAATAATAATAATAATAATAATAATAATAATAATAATAATAATAATAATAATAATAATAATAATAAGCAACAATAATAATAACAACAACAACAACATCATCAACAACAACAATAACAGAGTTGGAAGGGACCTTGGAGGTCTTCTAGTCCAACCCCCTGCTTAGGCAGGAAATCCTACGCTACTTCAGACAGATGGTTATCCAACATCTTAAAAATTTCACATGTGGTGGTTGTGCCCTGACACCAAAAGATTTTGGATTAAAATACACAAATGGTAGCAACTGATCAGACCACTTCAAATTGAATATACACCGAAACTCCTCCTTTTGGGAATATAAAAAAAAACCCCTACCCTAAAAATATCAAATACTTCATATTACCACGGCGGCTAGAATCATCTTTGTCCAATTCTGGAAAGATTCAGAAACTCCCCTATAAAATACAATAATTAGAAAAATATACGAATGCGAAGAGACTAACTATTGATTTGCGAGGCCAAAAAGATTCACAATACTTTGAAGTTTGGGACAGATGGTATCAATGGATTCGGCATAAAAAAACAAATGAAAAGTAAGAGGTAAAATTGAAGCACATTATGTAAATATATAAAGAGAGAAATCTATAACGTATACATTTAATAATATATAAAAGAGTACAACATATAAGTATACAAATGTTCAGCATAATAGTATAAAATATTAGTATATTATCTATTTTATTAAAATAAGATTAAGTGTAGAGTGATTAAATGTATATAGGTTTACAAAATGTAACAAAACTCAAAAAATATATATGCAAGAATGTACAAGGGCAGACTGAATAGTACAAGGGCAGACTGGATGGACCATGAGGTCTTTTTCTGCTGTCAATCTTCTATGTTTCTATGACTGTGGGACTTAACTGGGACTTATCCCACATACCACCAACCAAGACTAGGAAAGCGTACTTCCTCACTCCAATCCAATACCAATCTCAAATGCAAACTAATCAATGCAAGAAGTATAATTAACAAGATGTCTGAATTCCTCATACTACTAAACACTAACACCTTTGCCATTGTTTTTGTCTGTGAAACATGGCTAAATGCATCCCTCCCTGACTCCATCATCACAGCAAGAAACTACCTTGTCTTCCGGTCCAATTGTAAAACCCGCAGAGTAGTTATATTCTAAAAAAAGATACTAAACCTAAAAAATATCCAAGTTACACAGTTATGATTAATTGGATTTCTATGCCGCCCCTCTCCAAGGACTCGAGGCGGCTCACAACAATATACAATAACCAATTAATTAATTAAAAATCTAAAACACGATCTCACCATTCCCGAAACCATCGTCTGTGATCTTTCCTTAAAGCCACACTTTCCTTCCTACTTTGTTACAGAACTCCAGACTACATTAGAGAAACATCTTTCAGCTGTGGCGAGGGGGGCGTTTGCCCAGGTTCGCCTGGTGCACCAGTTGTGGCCCTATTTGGACCGTGAGTCACTGCTCACAGTCACTCATGTCCTCATCACCTCGAGGTTCGACTACTGTAACGCTCTCTACATGGGGCTACCTTTGAAGAGTGTTTGGAAACTTCAGATCGTGCAGAATGCAGCTGCGAGAGCAATCATGGGCTTCCCTAAGTATGCCCATATCACACCAACACTCCGCAGTCTGCATTGGTTGCCGATCAGTTTCTGGTCACAATTCAAAGTGTTGGTTATGACCTATAAAGCCCTTCATGGCATCGGACCAGAATATCTCTGGGACCGCCTTCTGCTGCACGAATCCCAGCAACCAGTTAGGTCCCACAGAGTGGGTCTTCTCCGGGTCCCGTTGACTAAACAATGCCGTCTGGCAGGACCCAGGGGAAGAGCCTTCTCTGTGGCAGCCCCGACCCTCTGGAACCAACTCCCCCCAGAGATCAGAGTTGCCCCCACCCTCCTTGCCTTTTGTAAGCTCCTTAAAACCCACCTCTGTCGCCAGGAATGGGGGAATTGAGATATCCCCTTTCCCTAGGCTTATAAAATTTATGCATGGTATGTCTGTGTGTATGATTGGTTTCTTAAATAAGGGTTTTTTAAATTAACTGAAATATTAGATTTGTTCATATTGTTTCATATTGTTAGCCACCCCGAGTCTACAGAGAGGGATGGCATACAAAATAAATAAAATAAAATAAAATAAAATAAAATAAAATAAAATAAAATAAAATAAAATAAAATAAAATAAAATAAAATAAAATAAAATAAAATAAAATAAAATAAAATAAAATAAAATAAAAACGTACGTACATACATACATACATACATACAGTGGTACCTCTATGTAAGAACTTAATTTGTTCCGTGACCAGGTCTTAAGTAGAAAAGTTTGTAAGTAGAAGCATTTTTTTCCATAGGAATCAATGTAAAAGCAAATAATGCATGCAAACCCATTAGGAAAGAAATAAAAGCTCGAAATTTGGGTGGGAGGAGGAGGAGGAAGAAGAGGAAGAGGACAGTCACTGCCGAAGGAAGAAGGTGGAGTAAGGTGAATAAAAAAAATCCAAAACTTTAAGGCTTTTTTTTAAAAAAACAGGGAGTCTGAGGCAGCGAGGAGGAGCACGCACCTCCCGTACACCCGGTGCGAGGCTGCCTCCCATATACTGTGCCAGAGAAAGAAACCCAGATAGGCAAAAGGGGGAAACCTCCTGCTCCTTTGACCGAAAGGTGGCTGGTGCTGCTGCTACCTGCTTCCTCTTCCTTCCTATGCTGAAGGGCTCCCCTCTTCTCTCACTCGCTTGCTTTGTAGCCGGTGCCTTTCCTTCACTGCGCTGACTCCTCAGTTTGGCTGAAGCCGAGTTGATTCGGCCGGGGCGAATCGCCCCCTTCTGATGTTCTGGGATATTAAAAAATGCTTTGTTCGCTCTGGACTGCCAAAGCCTCCTTAAGCACCATCAGAAGGCTCCTCTGGCAGCCCAGAAAAGCCCGAGATGGCCGGGATTAAAGGGGGAATGGCAGGAGTCTGGCCGGGCCTTCATGCTGCTCTCAAATTTCCTGGGAAATTTTTCCAGGCTCAGGTTCTTAAGTAGAAAATGGTCCTTAAGAAGAGGCAAAAAAATATTGAACACCCGGTTCTTATCCAGAAAAGTTCTTAAGTAGAGGTACCACTGTACGACATCACACGTCCAACAAATGAACCTTACTGCTAACAAGGGCAGCCTCCTGCCCATACCCCCTTATCTTTCTTGGAGACTTCAGCCTCAATCTACACCACTGCAAGAATCACCTTAATAATGGAACACCCAAGTACAACTTTTTAAAAAGCCAACTATGAACTCATAGATGCCGACCTCTAAACTCTTATTTATTTATTGGATTTGTATGCCGCCCCTCTCCGCAGACTCTTGACTGGCAAACTCTATTCTCTGGCTGTAACACTGCCGATGAGCTCTATAACATCTTCTTGCTCAAAATCAAAAGAACTATCAGACTACATGTACCATTAATAACCACCATAACCAAGAAAAATAAACTACCAATATCAATAAGGAAGCTACAATAGAAAAAATCCCTCTGGCGAAAAAAAACCCCAGGCTATGTAGCCAACTTCAAAAACCTCTACAAAAATATATGCCACCAAATAAAGACAGAATGCTCCAACTATCAGAACAAACAAGAGGACAACCTCCTGCATACCAAATCCAACCACACTTTCTATAACTTTGTAAATAACAAACTCAAGGACTCAAGACCCCTCCCACCACTAAAAGGACCCAACAACAAAGAATGCTACAATGAAACAGTCAAAGCTAACCTCTCCAACATATTATTTGGCTGAGTCTTTGTAAACAGCAACGGCTCATGCGCAAAATTCCCTAGTTGTACAACAAATACTCACAATGATTTAACACAAAGAGACTTCAATGAAGACAACATTGAAAAAGCACTACACGATCTAAAACCTTCTCTATCAATTGGGCCTGATGGACTATGTGCAGACTTCCTAAAAAAAAGCTATCTACATCTATAGCTGAACCACTAAGCATAATCTTTGAAAAATCCTACATTACCAGTTCCCTACCAAACCTACAGACCAATCTCTCTATGCTGCATCACATACAAAGTCATGGAATCAAGCATAAACCAATCAATTACTCTCCACCTAGAAACTAACAACCTACTCACTAACAAACAATTTCAGAAAAAAATTATCCTGTAGCCTGCAACTCTGTAATGACTACTGTAATGCTCTCTACATGGGGCTACCTTTGAAAAGTGTTTGGAAACTTCAGAGCGTGCAGAATGCAGCTTCAAGAGCAATCATGGGCTTTCCCAAAAATGCCCATGTCACACCAACACTCCACAGTCTGCATTGGTTGCTGATCAGTTTCCGGGCACAATTCAAAGAGTTGGTCATTACCTATAAAGCCCTTCATGGCACCGGATCAGGGTATCTACGAGACCGCCTTCTGCCGCATGAATCCCAGCGACTGGTTAGGTCACACAGAGTGGGCCTTCTCCGGGTCCCGTCAACAAAACAATGTCGTTTGGTGGGGCCCAGGGGAAAAGCCTTCTCTGTGGCGGCCCCGACCCTCTGGAACCAATTCCCCCCCGGAGATTAGAATTGCCCCCACCCTCCTTGCCTTTCGTAAGCTCCTTAAAACCCACCTCTGCTGTCAGGCATGGGGGAACTGAGATATTCTTTCCCCCTAGGCCTTTATAATTTATGCATATTATATTTGTTTGTAAGGATGTTTGGTTTTTACAATAAGGGGTTTTAGTTGTTTTAGTATTGGATTTATATTATGTTTTTTTATTATTGTTGTTAGCCACCCCGAGTCTATGGAGAGGGGCGGCATACAAATCCAATAAATAAATAAATAAACTCCTACACTGCAAAAACATATGGACTACGCATCTCGATCAGGGCAAATCAATAGATGCAATTTACATTGACTTCTGTAAAGCCTTCGAATCAGTGGTTCATGATAAACTGCTTCTAAAACTGAAATCCTACGGCCTCTCTGAGCCCCTACATAAATGGATAACTGTGTCATCAAACAGACAAAGTAGTCAAAACAGAGAGCACCCTATCTAATCCTCTTCCTGTTAACAGTGGTGTACCCCAAGGCAGCGTACTAGGACCAAGACAATTCATACTCTATATAAATTACCTTTGCAATCACATTACAAGCAACTGCGTTCTCTTCACTAATGATGAACAATTCTTCAACACCACCAATAACACTGCTACCCTCCAAAAAGACCTTGACTTTGTGTCAGAAAGGTCAAACATCTGGCAATTCCAAATCTCAACCAACAAATGCTCTGTCCTACACTGGCAAAAAGAATCCGAAAACCAAATACAAGCTGAATAGACAAGACCTTGCAGACGACCCTCATTCTGTAAAACAGCGTTTCCCAACCGGTGTTCCGCGGCACACTGGTGTGCCGCGAGACATGGCCAGGTGTGCCGCCAAGCTTCAGCTGGGCGGGGCGCTGCCGGTACTCCCGCTCGCAGCTGTCTCCTGCTCGATGCCGCGGTTTTCGGCGCTCTCCTGCTGGGCCCCAAAGAAAGAAGGCAGGAAGAAGGAGAGCTCCATTCTTCGCACCTTTTTCCCGCCTTCTTTCTTTGGGGCCCAGCAGGAGAGCGCCGAAAACCGCGGCATCGAGCAGGAGGCGGGGGACAGCTGCGAGCGGGAGCCCCAGGACGGAAGTACCGGCAGCGCCCCGCCCAGCTGGAGCTCCTCTTTCGTCGACGGCAAGTGTCTGATGGGAGGGGGGGGTGGCCGCAGCGGCCGCAGGCAGTCGGGGGAGATGGCGGCGGCGAGAGGGAGCGCTCTCTCGCTCTCTCTCAGCTGACTGCAAGTGGGAGCCCTGACGGTGGCGGTTGGACGTTCTGCTGGACGTCGTACATGCTGGCGCTGCGTGCCTGGCATATACGGTGTCCAGCACCACGTCCAGCTGCCGCCGTCAGGGCTCCTGCTTGCAGTCAGCTGAGAGAGAGAGAGAAAGAGAGACATATAAGAGGCAGAGAGAGAGAGAAAGAGAGACAGCAAGAGAGGCAGAGAAAGAGAGATAGAGAAAGAGAGAGAGAAAGAGAGACATAGCAAGAGAGGCAGAGAGACAGAGACACAGCAAGAAAGAAAGACAGCAAGAGAGGCAGAGAAAGAGAGATAGAGAAAGAGAGAGAGAAAGAGAGACATAGCAAGAGAGGCAGAGAGAGAGAAAAAGAAAGAGAGACATAGCAAGAGAAAAAGAGAGACTTAGCAAGAGAGGCACAGAGAGAGAGAGAAAGAGAAAGAAAGAGAGACATAGCAAGAGAGACAGAGAGAGAAAGAGAGATAGCAAGAGAGGCAAAGAGAAAGAAAGAGACATATAGCAAGACAGTGAAAGAGAGAGAGAGAGCAAGAGAGAGAGAAAAAAGCAAGAAAGAGATAGCAAGAGAGACAGAGAGAGAGAGAGCAAGGGAGAGAGAAAGACATAGAGGAAGGGAAGGAGGGAGAGAGAAAGAGAGCAAAAAAGAGAGGAAGAAAGAAAGAAAGAAAGAAAGATGGAGAGAGAGAATGAAGGGAAGGAAGGAAAAGAGAGAAAGAGGGAGAAATAGAGCGGAAGGGAGGAAGAGAGAGGGGTTTTTTGTCCAAACTTTTCTTTAGCCCCCCCCCCCCCTTTCAGTGTTCCCCAGGATTTTGAAAATACGAATAATGTGCCGCGGCTCAAAAAAGGTTGGGAAACACTGCTGTAAAAGACCTTGGAATGTTCATATCAAATGACTTAAGTGCCAAAGCCCACTGCAACAACATCACCAAAAAGGCTTCAAGAGTTGTTAACCTAATCTTACGTAGCTTCTTCTCCGATAAATTTTGCGTTTCTTCAGACAGAGAGCGTAGCTGCAGCCATCTTCCAAATTGGCGTCTGTAAGTGATGTACGTTACAAGCAGAGTGTTGTAATTGAATTTCTCACTGCGGAGAGAGATACTATTGGGAACATTCACAAACGTTTGTATACAGTTTATGGAGAATCTGCAGTCGACAGAAGTACGGTTAGTCCCGGAAAACATTTTGAGGATGACGAAAAGGTGATTCGCAAAGTGGTCACGAAATGGCTTCGTGACCAGAACAAGGAGTGGTACAAACAGGGCAAACACGCCCCTGTGTCGCGCTGGAGGAAGGCCATAGAACGGGACAGAGATTACGTGGAAAAATAGGGAGTGTACCAGAAACATCATTCTTTCTTTTGTGTAAGTTTCATTGTGTTCAATAAATAATTGTTGAAGAAAAACAATATGGTGCATTACTTTCTGGGCGACCCACATTTATTTATTTATTTATTTATTTATTTATTTATTTATTTATTTATTTATTTATTTATTTATTTATTTATTTATTTATTTATTTATTTCCAATACTCAATGAGGGTTTTAGTGGGCATATATCTATATACAGTGTTCCCTCGATTTCCACGGGGAATGCGTTCTGAGACCGCCCCCGAAAGTCGAATTTCCGCGAAGTAGAGATGCGGAAGTACTGTAAATACACCATTTTTGGCTATGGACCGTATCACAAGCCTTCCCTTAACACTTTAACCCCCTAAATTACCGTTTCCCATTCCCTTAACAACCATTTACTCACCATTATTACTGGTACTCACCATTGAATAAGCCACTTAGTGATCCTGATATTTATAAAGATAATTATTTATTAAAAATAATTTTTTTTTGTTATTTATTTGCAAAAATTATTAGTTTGGCGATGATGTATGACGTCATCGGGCGGGATAAACCGTGGTATAGGAAAAAAACCGAGAAGAATTTTTTAATTAATATTTTTTGAAAAACTGTGGTATAGGCTATTCGCGAAGTTTGAACCCGCGAAAATCAAGGGAACACTGTACACATAGTAAAATACATGATGAAGGTTATAGAGGAGATACTCATAGTAAAATATATCTAAGAAAGAATAGAAAAGAAGATATAGGAATAGAACATATCAATGAAAGAATAGAAGAGATTTAGGAATAGATGAAAGATATAGGAGAGCAATAGGACAGGGGACGGAAGGCACTCTAGTGCACTTGTACTCGCCCCTTACTGACCTCTTAGGAATCTGGATAGGTCAACCGTAGATAATCTAAGGGTAAAGTGTTGGGGGTTTGGGGATGACACTATGGAGTCCGGTAATGAGTTCCACGCTTCGACAACTCAGTTACTGAAGTCATATTTTTTACAGTCAAGTTTGGAGCGGTTAATATTAAGTTTAAATCTGTTGTGTGCTCTTGTGTTGTTGTGGTTGAAGCTGAAGTAGTCGCCGACAGGCAGGACGTTGCAGCATATGATCTTGTGGGCAATACTTAGATCTTGTTTAAGGCGTCTTAGTTCTAGGCTTTTTAGGCCCATGATTGAAAGTCTAGTCTCGTAGGGAATTCTGTTTCGAGTGGAGGAGTGAAGGGCTCTTCTGGTGAAGTATCATATTAAGATGTGAATCCTACTCCAATGTTTCTTTGCTTCATCCCACATCCATCACAAGGAATAAGGTTAAACCACGATGTGGCTGCAAAAGGCTTCATTTCTCCCCACCACCCCGAGATATTTGAAGGCCCACAGCGATTGCCTTCTGGTCGTCC
>NC_091950.1:5106801-5114301 GCF_031021105.1 Erythrolamprus reginae | reverse complement strand
TAGCCCTGGAACTGAGGCTGAAACTAAGAGCAACAAAGGGATACATCAAGATAATCACCTGAAATGTTAGTACTGTTTTATTACTTAGAATACGGCGTCCAGTTTTGGTCACTATGATAGATGTTGAGACTCTGGAAAGAGTGCAGAGAAGAGTAACTAAGAATGCAGCTGCGAGTGCAGTCATGGGCTTACCTAGGTATGCCCATGTTTCACCAACACTCCGCAGTCTGCATTGGTTGCCGATCAACTTCCGGTCACAATTCAAAGTGTTGGTTATGACCTTTAAAGCCCTTCATGGCACTGGACCAGAATATCTCCGAGACTGCCTGCTGCCGCACAAATCCCAGCGACCGATTAGGTCCCACAGAGTGGGCCTTCTCCGGGTCCCGTCAACTAAACAATGTCGGTTGGCGGGCCCCAGGGGAAGAGCCTTCTCTGTGGCGGCCCCGGCCCTCTGGAACCAACTCCCCCCCGGAGATTAGAACTGCCCCTACTCTCCTTGCCTTTCGTAAGCTCCTTAAGACCCACCTGTGTCGTCAGGCATGGGGGAACTGAGACATCTCCCCCGGGCATATACAATTTATGAATGGTATGTTTGTATGTATGTGTGTTTAGAAAATGGGGTTTTTAAATGTTTTTAAGCAGTAATTTAGATTTGTTGTAAATTGTTTTCACTTTGTTGTGAGCCGCCCCGAGTCTGCGGAGAGGGGCGGCATACAAATCTAAATAATAAATAAATAAATAAATAAATAAATAAATAAATAAATAAATAAATAAATAAATAAATAAATAAATAAATAATAAAATAAGTATGTCTAGTCTAATGAAGAGGAGGATGAAGAGGTGGCGTGATAGCAGCATCCCAATATTTGAGGACCTGCCCCAAAGAACCTATTCTCCAAAGCACTAGAAGGCAGGACAAGAAACAATGGTTGGAAACTAATCAAGAATACAAGCAACCTAGAAATAAGGAGACAGGGAGGACAATTAACCAGTGGAATAGCTTGCCACCAGAGGTTGTAAATGCAACAACACTGGGGTATATTAAAAAGAGACTAGACAGTAATAGAAAGTACTATGTAAATATTAAAAATTAATAAAAATATTTTTTTTAAAGAGACTGGACAGCCATGTGTCTGAAATGGTATTGAGCAGGGGGCTGGACTAGAAGACCTCCAAGGTCCCTTCCAACTCTGTTGTTATTATTATTAACTCCGAGGTTCCTTCCAGCTCTATTCTGATTCTGGCTTTCTGTGTGTCTTGTGAACCCAGTATCCAAGTGACACCTGTGGGGAACGGTTGCAGGACCTGGGTATGTGAAGTCTAACGAAAAGGAGGATGAAGAGGTGACATGATATGATATCTTCCAATATTTGAGGGGCTGCTCCAAAGAAGAAGCGATCCATTTATTTTCCAAGGCATCTGAAGACAGGACAAGAAGCAACGGATGGAAACTAAGGCCACACTTGGAATCCTGCATTCATTATTGGTCTCCACGATGCAAAAAGGATGTTGAGACTCCAGAAAAAGTGCAGAGGAGAGCAACAAAGATGATTAGGGGATGGTTGGAGTCTAAAACATATGAAGAACGGTTGCAGAAACTGGGTAGCAGCCTTCCAGTATCTCAGAGGTTGCCACGAAAGAAGAGGGAGTCAACCTATTCTCCAAAGCATCTGAGGGTAGAAGAAGAAGCAATGGGTGGAAACTAAACAAGGAGAGAAGCAACGTAGAACTAAGGAGAAATTTCCTGACAGTTGGAACAATTAATCCGGTCACAATTCAAAGTGTTGGTTATGACCTATAAAGCCCTTCATGGCATTGGACCAGAATATCTCCGAGACCGCCTTCTGCTGCACGAATCCCAGCGACCGATTAGGTCCCACAGAGTGGGCCTTCTCCGGGTCCTGTCAACTAAACAATGTCGGTTCACGGGCCCCAGGGGAAGAGCCTTCTCTGTGGCGGCCCCGACTCTCTGGAACCAACTCCCCCCCAGAGATTAGAACTGCCCCCACCCTCCTTGCCTTTCGTAAACTTCTCAAAACCCACCTTTGTCGTCAGGCATGGGGGAACTGAGATATTTCCCCTGGGCCTATATAATTTATGTATGGTATGTTTGTATGTATGTCTTTTTAATAATGGGGTTTTTTAAATATTTTAAATTGTAAATTATTAGATTTGTCATGAACTGTTTTATTGTATTGTGAGCTGCCCCGAGTCTACGGAGAGGGGCGGCATACAAATCTAATAAATAAATAAATAAATAAATAATAAATAAATAAATAAATAATCAGTGGAACAACCTGCTTCCAGAAGTTGTGAATGTTCTAACACTGGAAGCTTTTAAGCAGATGTTGGATAACCATCTGTCTGAAGTAGGGTAGGGTTTCCTGCATACGCAGTGGGTTTATTTATTTATTTATTTATTTATTTATTATTTAGATTTGTATGCCGCCCCTCTCTGAAGACTCGGGGCGGCTCACAACAAGATAGAACAAATCATAAATAATCCAAATAACTTTAAAATATTTAAAGATTTAAAAGAACCCCATATACTAACAGACACACACACAAGCATACCATGTATAAATTGAACATGCCCGGGGGAGGTGTTTCAATTCCCCCATGCCTGACGGCAAAGGTGGGTTTTAAGGAGTTTACGGAAGGGTTGGACTAGAAGACCTCCAAGGTCCCTTCCAACTCTGTTGTTAATATTGCAAACAAGGAGAGAAGCAAACCTGGAATTAAGGAGGGATTTCCTCATAGGGAGAAACAATTAACCAGTGGAACAGCTTGCCACTAGAAGCTGTAGGTGCTTCCTCACAGGAGATTAGAAGACATTAGACAGCCACCTATCTGAAATGGTAGAGTGCCTCCTACTCCTGCCGTTATTTTATTCTGGGGCAGAAATGGGTCCAGGCAGCCTTAGTAAAGGCCCAACAGGCAGGCTTGGAGACTCAACCAGACGCCAGCTGTTCCCCTTTCGTTCCGCCCTGCTCCCTCTGCAGTTCAGAGCTGCCCTGTCCAGGAGGGGAAAGGGCATTCGTGTCCAAAGACATGCAAAACACACAAACAAACACTTTCCCCCCCCCCCAGCAAACTTTTGGCTTAGCAAAGAGTTCACCAACTTTTTGTGAGGCACTTGAAACTATCATGCAGTAAAAGTTTATAGGATACACAGACCCCCTCATCAGCAGTGGCCAAGAGCAGCTCTGAGAATAGAGGAAGCATGACTGGTATTTACAGCTGAAGCCCCAACCAAGAGACAGAGGAGAGAAAGAGAGAGCGAGGAAGGAAGAGGGGAAGGAGATAGGGAGAGAAGGAGGGAGGGAGAGAAGGAGGAAAGAGGGAGGGAGGGAGAGTGGGTAGGACACAGACGGTAGGCACAATGGTGCACTTATGCACGCCCCTTACAGACCTCTTAGAAAGGGGGAGAGGTCAAATGTAGATAATCTAAGATTAAAGGTTTTGGGGTTAGGAGTAGAAACCACAGAATCAGGTAGTGCATTCCAGACGTTGATTACTCTATTGCTGAAGTCGTATTTTTTGCAGTCTAGTTTGGAGCGGTTGACATTGAGTTTAAATCTATTACATGCTTGTGTGTTGTTGCGGTTGAAGTTGGAGTAGTCATTAACAGGAAAGACATTTTGGTATATGATTTTATGAACTATTGTTCATAAAAAACTATTTTATGAGGTATTGTTAAGTTGGAACGGAGATGACGGACTTGTAAGTTGTCTAGTTGAAGAATTTTAAGTCTGGCGGAGTCAGGTATTTTGTTGCAAGAAGAGGAGTGAAAGACTCTTCTTGTGAAATATTTCTGGACTCTCTGGATTGTGTCGATGTCAGACATGCAATGTGGGTTCCATACAGGTGAGCTGTATTCTAGGATTGGTCTAGCAAATGTTTTGTAAACTCTGATTAGTGGTTCAATATTTCCAGAGAAGAAGCTGCAAAGAACTAGGTTAACAACTCTTGAAGACTTTTTGGCAATGTTGTTGCCAATGTAGTTGGGCTCTAGGACTTAGGTCATTGGATATGAGTACTCCAAGGTATTCGACAGAGTGAGGGTCCTCAATAAGTTTGATTCCTCCAAGTTTATATTTAGCATTAAGATTCTTTTTACTTCTGCGGAGAGGGGCGGCATACAAATCCAATAAATAAATAAATAAATATATAAATAATGTGTAAGATGGAGCATTTAGTGGTTGAGATTCACCTAACAACCGTGTGACTAATCGAACATCTGCAAGAAGTCAATAGCATTTAGACATTTAGCACTTCACAATGCTTTAACCCCTCTCCAAGTGGTTTACAGAGTTAACCTCTTGCCCCCCACCAATCTGGGTCCTCATTTGACCCACATCGGAAGGATGGAAGGCTGAGTGAGCAGGTGGGAAGATTTGAACCGCTGAACTACAGCTAGCAGTTAGCTGAAGGAGCCTGCAGTGCTGCACTCTAACCACTGCACAACCTTGTCTCTCAGGTGGAAGGGAGGGAAGGAGGAAGGAAGAGAAAGAAGGAAGGAGGGAAGAGAAAGAAGGAAGGAAGGAAAGAAGGAAGGAAGGGAAAGAAGGAAGGAAGAGAAGGAAGGAAGGAAAGAAAGAAGGAAGGAAGGAAGGAAGGAAGGAAGGAAGGAAGGGAAAGAAGGAAGGAAGGAAGAGAAAGAAGGAAGGAGGGAAGGAGGCAGGGAGGGAGGATGGAGGGAAGGAAGGAAAGAAGCAGGGGAGGGAGGAGAGAGAGAGGGAGAAAGGAGGAAAGGAGGCAGGGAGGAAGGAGGGAAGAAAGGAAAGAAGGAAAGAAAGCATAGCATTTAGCCCTACTAAATCTGCACTTCTATTCTACTAGTTTTTCTCATCATTCCTTTCACCCATTTCCTCCCATGTTCACTGTATGACTGTAACTTGTTGCTTGTATCCTAAGATTTTTATTAATATTGCTTCTTCATTGCTTATTTGACCCCTATGACAATTGAAGTAGACCCAGAGACAGGGTTTGAGCAATCGGTACTTTTATTCAGCTCAGAGAATAAGTGACAGCTCAGCAAGGTAAAGTGACGCTTCAGCGAGTACCGACTGGCTCTGCAGGGAGAAGCCGCTTCTTTTATACTTTTGCGGTTCCCGCCAAAGCGAGAGCCGGCCGCGTCTGAGCCAATCAGGAGCGACTTCCTGCTTGGGCTCAGACAGCGCTGGAAAAGAGGAACAAACTATTTACAGCGTTACAAGGTAGCCATTTCAGGATACAACACCCCTCCCCTCATAGTTGGACCCATCCATCAAGAAAGCCACGTGACGAAGTCGTCCAATCGGTGAGGCCTTCGAGACTCTCGCGCTGACCTGCGCAGTCCATTTTCTCCTTCGCCACTGACTGTGGAGGATGGCTCGCCGCTGTTCTCCCGGTGCGGCGGACTAGGCCTGGCGGGCCCAACGAAGGCCTCGGAGGACGAGGATGGCTCGGCGTCGCTGGATGGTTCCCCCTGGCCCGATAAGTCTCTCTGCGTGTTTCTTAGTTCGGGCAATGTATAAAAGTCTGTTGAGGGGGGAGAGTCCGAGTCAGCGGGTTGTTGTAATTGGTTTTCAGTTCGTTTCCGAATGTGGTCTATGTGTCGTTTCCACAAACGACCATCCTCCAGTTTAACAATATAAGTCTTGGGTGCATTTTGCTTAACAATAATTCCCTTCATCCAGTTTACATTTCCATCAAAGCATTTTACATATACATTTTGACCCAAATACATTTCTCTTTCTGGTTTTATGCACATTTGGTTATTATTCAAACAGAACCTTGGGTTTAACCTGTCTAGTGGTGACCTCAACTTTCTCCCCATCAATAACTCTGCAGGGCTTACATGTGTGTGCGAGTTAGGGGTAATGTGCTGGGTTAATAAGAATTGGTCCAAGTTCTGTTGCACATCTCCAGGGCCTGACCTGTGCAATGCCTCTTTTGCCACCCTTACGTAACGTTCTGCCAACCCGTTAGCCCAGGGCGAGTAAGGCGAGATGAGGGCATGTCTGACCCCCAGGCCATCTAGGAATAATTCGAATTGCCTGGCTGTTAGTTGTGGTCCATTGTCAGACACCAATAGATCAGGGCAACCATGGGATGCAAACAGTCTGCTCAATACCTTGATAGTGGCACTTGTGGTTATGTTGTTCATTGCTATTATTTCTAACCATTTGGAGAAAGCATCAACCACTATTAGGAAATACTGAGACCCCACTGGGCCAGCAAAATCAATGTGGATCCTAGACCAAGGGCCAGCAGGCTGTTCCCACTCAGCCGGAGTTGTTTTGGGGGGATTGGGCCTAGACTCTTGGCACGGGTCACACTTTGAAACCCAACTTTCAATATCAGCATCAAGCCCTGGCCACCATAGATGCCCCCTTGCTAGGCTCTTCATCCTGACAATCCCAGGATGGCCCACGTGTAACATTCTGAGTACCTTTTCCCTTAGGCGTTTGGGGATGATCACTCTATCCCCCCACAGCAAACAACCTTTTACATATGACAATTCAAGCCTTTTGTTCTTAAAATCACACAATTCAGGTTTAACAATATCATTTTGCCATCCCTTTAGAACACAGTTCACTACTTGTTTCAGGATTTGGTCTTGCTGCGTGTGTGCAGCTACCTCTTTTGCTGTGGTTAGTGGGTTTTCCTCGAGTTCTATCATTAGCACGTCTGTGGTTGGAACAGGGTCTTCTACCAAGTCTGCTATGGGGCATCTGCTGAGGCCGTCTGCATGATTGATTTCCTTCCCCCCCTTGTGGGTGAGCTCATACTGATACCCAGAGAGGAAAAGGGCCCATCTGATTAGTCTTGGAGACATAAAAGGTGGAGTGGGCTTGTTGGGAGCTAGCAGGCCTAGTAGGGGTTTGTGGTCAGTGACTAGCTCAAAATTTCTTCCAAAAATGTAATTGTGAAACTTCTTTACCCCTGCCACTAATGCCAGAGCCTCCTTGTCTAACTGGCTATAATTTCTCTCCGTGCTGGTCATGGTTCTTGAAAAAAATGCTATTGGGGCCTCTGTCTGATTAGGTAGAACGTGAGCTAGGACTCCTCCTATGCCGTACGGCGAAGCGTCGCACGTGAGCCTAATGGGTAGTGAGGCACTATATTGGACTACTACACTTTTAGAAGTTAGTAAATTTTTTATTTGAGCAAAGGCTTCACGTTCAATTTTCCCCCATGTCCAGCGGGCTTCCTTCTGGAGTAAACGATGGAGAGGCTCTGCTACTGTTGCCTTCTGCTTTAAAAAAACGGAATAAAAATTAAGGAGGCCCAAAAATGCTTGCAACTCACTCTTATCTCGTGGCTCTGGGGCTTCTCTAATTGCTCTCAGCTTCTCAGTTGTGGGGTGGATACCTTCCTTATCTATTTTATATCCTAGGAATTCAATACTGTTAGTTCCCCAGACACATTTATCAGGCTTGATTCGTAACCCTTTGTCCTGTAGCCTCTTAAGTACTTCCCTTATTCTTTTGTTCACTTGTTCCTGGTTTT